>NW_022991348.1:144555-249555 GCF_902827175.1 Gymnodraco acuticeps
CACTATAAAAAGACTACATTATGGGATAAATATGTTGTTTTAAATCCTTATATATTCCGTATTGTGCGTGTATTTAATAGCCTATAGCTATAAACAGGGACAGAGTTGTTATGTCACTTACACTGCTGGACATTGTGTGTGGTCTTCTGTCTCTCACTTTAAACCTGCTGGATATAAACAACAACAACAATAAGAAGAGACAACAGAACTGTTAGTTATTAAAGACAAACAACACACTTTAGCTTTGGTTGCTATCCGAAGTTATTCTAACAATGCTAACATGATGCAATGAATACATGCGTGTTACACGGGGCTCAAAACACATCAAGGGTCAGGTCTATCATTGCCTAGTTTGTAATAAATACAAATAGTCAAAACAGTATTACATGTTATGATTTAAACACAAACCAAACAGCTGTTAGCTCCTCGCGCTAGCACGTTGTTTTGCAGTAAATATGGAAGGTCAGCTGATTCTTATTTTGACACTTTCTCTTTTTTCGACAGTAATCTTTACTTCCCAGATAAATGTAAACTTGTTTCAAACACCTGACAACGTGGACAATAAACCCGTCTATAAATCTGATGGAAAAACTGGCAAATAAACACATTTCAATGGGATAACATTATGAGAAGTACATGTTGTTCTTACCTGTTAACTTGCACGTCCGCAGCTATGGCATAATAACGACGGGAAGTGACGAGGGACAAAACAGTCGTATTTCGCGTACTGGTTAAATTGTATAATGTTAGTTATAATGGGGATTTATTAATTAGCTGCATGTTGTGAGACAATATTTATTTGATAATGCAACAGCCTTTTTTGCGCTTTTAACCAGCTCTACACTAAATATATATATAATATACATTATAGCCTGCGTTTTCCCATTTTCACCACAAGATGGCAGCAAATAACAGCAGTACTTCCCCTTTGCAATGCAATGTGGCCTTAAAGTAGCCTTCATTTATCATTTAAAGTTTGTTATGTACTTGCCTGCTATATTAGGGTTTTTACAAAAGGCCTAGTATCTAAACCTTTCAGTTTGACTGTAAAACATTAAAAAAGAGGAAGTAAACCCAATTAATACCAAGTGTGTCAGCTGATTGCTCACCTGCATTAATACGGCTGATTAAAAGAGCATTATTAGTACTATCTTCAATCGGGTCCATTTTGACATTTTGCTACCCCACCATGTCTTATTTTTTAACAGTGGATAGAAAAATATCCAAAGTACACATTTAGATGACTTGTTTATCTGTGTATGAAGATTTTTCCTAGATTTTTCCTTACATAATCTATTCGTGAACTGGATGCAAATGTCCACATATTTAATAAAATAATGGCTCTTTTTTTACCCTATTCACCCTCAGTGTCTCCCCTTAATTTTCTTTAGTGTTACCTTGGCTAACCTCCACATCTTGTTCTGAATCAGAGACTGTACTCGACGGTTCCCAGGTGGGATACTGAGGAAAAAGGGGACACACGCTCAGCAAAAATCCCCCTCCCTTGATCAATACATTTAAAAAGTAGAACAGAGAAATAGTCGTGGCAGTGGTATTTGCTGTCAGAAGTCGTGAAGGACAAGGACAGCTGTAGTAAAGTACATTCTGCTGGCGTACACACATCTCTTTAGCTGACTTAGACAAGCTGATGGACACTTTCTATGAACAGACAAGATATGCGTGTGTGTGTGTGTGTGTGTGTGTGTGTGTGTGTGTGTGTGTGTGTGTGTGGCTGTCAGTGAGTCTCCCACAGGATCATTTGCAACAGCAACGCAGAAGCATCCACCCTATATGGAGCCCCTGTGGGATACACACACACACACACACACACACACGATAATGTCAACGCAACAAGGACAAAACAAACAAGAAAAACAAATGAACAAGCCAATGGACGAAAACTAGGCAAAAACAAAATAAAAACGGTTGTGTTTGTCAGCATAATAATGGAAAAAAATACATCTCCGATGTTCATGAAACTTCGTGGAAGGAAGAAGCTTGAGCCAAGGAAGTAACCATTAAAATGTGGAGTTGAACCGATTGAAGGGTCATGATTTGTTGGTGCCCTTTCTAGGAAAACGCTTTTCCCTGGACAGCAGTGACTGGTTTTCCTAAGTGCAGCGAAACCTCCAGACAAAGCCACGAGTCCGTCGAAGTCTTTATTTATTTTTTATTGCTGCACTGACAAGCCACATATAGGGTCTTGTCTAGAATCAGCACTTTTCCATCTCACACATCCTGAGCTACCTGTCTTGAAACCAATGAAACAGGCAGAGCCATTAAAGGTCTATATCATGTCGTCGCTATGTCAGGATGACTAACCTACAGGAAATGCAGGGATACGGGTTTTGTCAGAGACTCTGTACCCTACCATCTATACTTGACATTTTTATACATGCTTGCTCGTGTTGGATTTAAAACCCTGGTCTGTAAGGCTTTAAATCCCCTTTATCTCCAGGTTTCTTCAGTCCCTGTTTTGTTCTTGGCCACTACTAGAAACATATCCCTGACCTTTGCATTTGGTTATTAACCTCAAAGATATTCAAAACAGTGGCGTGATATTTGCTTGGAAGCCTGGGAAAGATGTGTAAAAGTATTCTGTATATTTCTTTGTATTACGAGATGATATCCTGTTAAATGTAATCTTCACAAAATGAAGAAGTTCAAGCAGGAAGACAATTACCATTTTCATTGTATCATCTCTTCAGGTCTCCATTGCATATACATGTGGTCTTTTTCCTGCGAAGGGTATTAAAACAACCTTCTTATATCTCCGCAGACGCCTTTCTACTGCCATTAAGATCACATCTCCATCTCTCCAGGGTGGGATATTTAAAATGACTGTTTTAATAAGTTCTAAACTGATTTCATTTATGGGGTTAATCTTTTACCCAACATCCATTTTCTCCCCCTGATTGACCTAACTTGACGATCATGGTCACAGTGGACGCTGATACAAAATGCATGAACAGCTCCTCCCGAAACATGCATCATTATATGAACGCAGAATCACAGTGCCACCTCATTAGAGACTGTAAACCCCGGGGTAGCACATGGAAAATAATTGAAGAGTTCAGCACTACCGACAACGCTCAGAGCATTTTGGAATCCATTTTTACAAATAAGCACCAGCTGCAAGCGGGATGATATCTCCAGAGAAAGTAGCACAGAGATGATTTCTGTTTTAATAAAACATGTTGGCTTGTTAATAATGCCAAAACACTGCCAACAAGAATTAAGAGTCTGCCGACGTGCAAGCAGCTGAGGCCCAAAAACAGGGGCTGAGAGCTAAGCGCTATCACAAGTATGCTAACATGTTGATAGCATGATAGTTTAGCTTCAGAGACATAATAAGTCAACTTCAGCTCCATTTTCAGGTTAAATACTTTAGATTTCATAGAATAGATACAGAAAAACTTGCATTACTTATTATTAACTTGCAATGTCATAACCTAATATTCACTAGTTTTCATTTATCTATTTTTGGCCCTGCACCTTTAGGAGTATGGGGTCAATGTCTCTATATGTATCCCACTTACTGAGGAGGACGTGTCCAAATGAAATAAAAGATATGTGTCATAATAACTCAGGAGAAATACAGGAGAACCCTGATCCAAGGAACAGGGAGTGGACAATAAGAAATGAGAAACTCCCGGGTAAAATCAGGACATTTGGCAAGAGTGCAACCACTTAGCTCATACAGCAATGCAACACACTCGCTAAAGTCATAATTCAAAATAACCCATTTGGAAACATTTAAAATATGTTATGCGCTCTCTGCAAAGTGACGGACACCTCATCAGTCACACTCCTCGACGTACCCCCTCTCAATGATCTCTGGAGCCTGTCTTGCTGCAGAAAGTCACCGTGACTCAGTTGTGACACGAGGGGTCAGAAACATCCGAATATTACTATAGGTGCTTCACCTGATGCTCATTTGTCCAAGTCTGTTGCAAAAATGCTCAGAGCGCTGTCAGAGCTGCTGAACTGTGCAATTATGCCTTTCCCCCGGCTGTTTGCCCCAGGGCTGCAGCCCCTAATGAGGTATGGGTGTCTGCTGTTGAACAGAGTGAATAACATTATGTATATGTACAGAGGGCCTCAGGGCGCAGCTGCACCACCAGCACCTGTACCGACGACTGATTCTCATGATCCCCTGATTGCTCGGTTTTGACTTTGTTCAGTAACACACACGTCACACCTGAAAAGTGCTCCTTAATGCAGCAAAAGGCTTCATTAAAATTCAGGTGAGTAGTAATTACGAGGAAGATAATTACTACGGTTTGCATACGAGAACACTCAAGCATGTGGCACCCTGATCATTTAAGCCATTTTACATATCTTTACATATCATGAATGCAGACGTGCTCCATGGCATTCTGGTTCAAATGATATTCCCAACTCAGTTTCTTCCCATCAGCCTGAGAAGATGGAAGTAGCAGCTATGAATAGAAACACATATTTCTGACCATTCTGGTACGAGATTAAAAACTGCTTTCGTTCAGCCGTCTCCTGCCTCAATTTTGAAAAACCTCAGAATGAATCGGGTGCTTTTGTGTGCATGTGATTCCTTCCACTGAACCAATACCTGCAACAGGACCTGTGTCTGGCATCGAGTAAGGTCTAACCTTTCAGGCAATTACTGGCATGATGTCGTCATGCGTAAGGATTTTCACTTCTTGCACCACAGCCCAGACCTCAGTGTGCTGAAATCCTTCGACTGGCAGCATTGGGAGGAAATGCAGTATAATAAACCAGAGGGAGAAGCAGATGAAGAGAGGCAACCTTCATCAATATGTGAATATGTAAGTCATAGAAACATATCTCTGGTATTTGGAAGGTCAGCAGGAGCCTTTGGTCACAAACGCTTCCGCAGCAAGATGAAGGTCAGCCAAGCGAGGTATCATTTATTAGAAATTACAGAATAAAGAACCAGCCGTTATTATTTCCTCCTTTCTTATCTTTTGCCTCTTAACCCTTGATGCAACATTTTCTCGACTTTGCTCCTGTCCTTCCACTGACTCAGATAGTGAGATCTGGATCTGCTGAACCCGCAGGAAATGTTTCTATATCCTCATGTACATCTGTGCATGTGTGTGTCACCACTCAGGGACCAGAGGTAGGGTGACATTTGTGAAGGCACGTAAAACCTTGCCACTGTCTGTTCGGATTACAGTGTGTGCGCAGTGTCGACAGCGAAAGCTCTCAGAAAGAGTGTACAAATATCCAACTTCTGTCACGTCGGACGCAGGGACAAATGGAAATAGACAACATGACTTGAGTGCGTATTAAAAGGGGCTGGTTGAGAAGCTTATGTAAAAAGTGAGTATGTGTTATGTGCTCTGTACATGCAGGAAAACAGCTTGAATACTAATGAAGCGATTAACCACAATTTGACAGTTTTGTGGCATATTTTCTTCATACTTAACTGTCATTTTATCCTCTGAAGCTGAACAGGAAGTGAAATAACTTGTTTTACAAACTTCTAAAGGGTCAGTTGATTCAAAATAAATACCTTTTATAACCAAACCCTGGTGCATTTATGGTCATATCCAGTTGTAACTAAATGCCCATCAACTTGTTTCAGATATAGCTATACAAAAATAACTTCTTTGTTCCAGTCCTTATTTATTTCTATACAATGACCAGAATTTCGCACTGTGGTGTCTAAACCTGCAGAAAGTTGCCTTATGCATTGAAATCTGATACCAGGCAGTAGAAATCTGAGGGATGTAAACATTAGTCACAAGTCGGGCCATGTGAGAAACCCCTCCATAGGCTGAAGGACAGTAGACGGCATTGTGATGACGGCATGGAGCACAAAGGGTGCGGAAAGGCTCTGTAATGCCACGGCTCATAATGCCCTGCTAACCTGTGCTTTCAGTTCCCATTTCAAACCACAGAGGATCATAGTCCTTGTCAGATATATGAGGGTGGCATCCAGCGCGATAGGCGACCATTCCTGTGACTCTAACACCATTTGATAGAGGGCTGTTCACACTCTACCCCCAGCGGTAATGCATTAGCTAATCTCACTGCTGCCAAATCACTGGAGGATGAAACAATTGCTCATAGCAAACATAAAAACCCTGATGGATTTGTTGCCTAAAAACACATTTCTCAAGACAATGATATCACCAGAAAGGCTTTGAAAGATGCTTGCACATCAGAGCAAGACGCTAAACAAGTCCAAACAGTGTGAAGCTTAATGTGTATTGATGTGTTCATGTCAGATGTCTCTTTGGATTCGTCACACGCTCCGATGATCGCCATCCTGCCCGAGAGCCACCTACACGCCACATGAGACAACACTGAGATATACAGTGGAGGTAGAAACAAAGGGAAGAAGGATGTCAACCTAATATATTTGTTTGCAGCTGTATGGAAAGACAGTATGCCGTGAAACACATTGGCCAACCAACCAGGTAGCACTAAAACAATTAGCCTCCAGAAAGCTGACCAGCGTTATTAAACATGAGGGTGGGTAATGCTAGCAGACAGCTGGAGGTGGTCCAATAAGTGCATCGCACATCAGGCACCCCAGGGCTGATTTAACTCCTCATGGTTGGATTAAACACAGCAGCATGATACTGTGCCGAGGGGCGAAGCACCTTTGAGAAGCGCTGAGTGACCACAACGCTAATTCCACAAAGGTCGAGGGTTGTTGGGACCTTACATGTGTTTCAAGTCAAATGAAAGGTCAGAGAGAATGCTAATGTAGAGAATAGTGTCACTCTACAAAAGGAATGTGACCGTGTACAGATGAGGGAAACAGCATTGACTCAATAAATACAACAATTGAAACAAAAGAGTACAGTTGTTGTCTGAAAAACCAAAACGAAGTGCTTGAAGACACTTAGGACTGCAAAGCTTAGGGGACAGCAGAGTTTGGTGCCAATTCTTCCTATTCTGTGTTTTAATCCATCGTTGATAATATACAAATATTGATAAAAGATGCTTCAGGCACCCTAATGTGTTTCGAGCCCTACGGAAAGAGGTCGCTGTCCTGTAGTCCAGGTAACCTTTGCTCTGCAGCATCATTAAATAAAAGCCTTGTGACATATCAAAGTGTGCACATGTCCCTTCCTCTTTACTCTATAAACCGGAACGCCGCCACGGCCGCCACACTTCACTGGGCTTTCTGTTTTCCAGTCTGCGGCCAGGGGTACAGTGCCGAGCGTTGGAGCGTGACTGTAATGCTTTTGCTATATTTCGCCGGCTTTGTCTCCTGGCTTTGGAGCCTGCGTACAGTAATGCAGGAATGTGTGTGTGTGTGTGTGTGTGTGTGTGTGTGTGTGTGTGTGTTCTGCCAGACAAGGTGAGAGCGCTGACCTCTCTCAATCAGACAGGAGCAACGATCCGACTAGCGCTGACCTAATTTGTCGGGGTATCTCTGATCCGCTCCTTCAGCAACCTGCGAGCATTTGAATTCCCTGCAGCTGCTAGAGGTGACAGGTGGAGAGGGAAATCAGGACGGTGTTTGAAATGATCCGACTAGCTTTTCTATAATGCCTTTCTGTTGCCGGGTAAAAATACAATGGCCATAAAGATCTGGTTTGAATGTAGAACGATCCATTGGAAAACATGCATTACCTGGCGTTGGCATCTTATGAAACGATGATATTAAGATGCAATGTGGGTAGTGCGTTTCCATTTCTTAACTAAGCTTTTAGTTCAAATTCAGGACATATGCAAAGATTTCTATGCAATAGTGTGCCGAGTGTCCCGTCGACTATTTTCTTATTCAAAATGGAAATAGGTTGATTCACAATGGGAATGTTTTTTAGTAGTTTGAATGTAAACAGAGTTCTGCAACTTCTGTTAGAAACTGAAATGCGTCTTGTTTAATCTGTCTCTACTTAACTTTATAAATACTAAATCAACTGCTTTTTGATGCACCATTAGTTAACATTTTCATAAAGAACGTCCTATTAGATTTATCCTTGTTTCATTATCCTTTAGTTATGAAATAATGTGCACTAACCCACACGTACTCCATGCACTTTTTGGACTGTAAAGCTCATTTCTGAAACTGAATGTGCATTTCTTTGTATACAATGCAAGACTAAATGAGGTTAAAGTACAGTGATATTATGCACTCCACTCTTTGCGCCCCTCATGAATATGAAAGCAGATGAACTGTTTCTATTACAGTATTGATTGCCCAGTCATTTCAAAAGGTCAAAATAATCCATCTGGACCGGTACACTGAATGAATTTGACTAAACAGACATATGTATGCGTTCAGGTTATTTAGGCTCTCATTGTCTTGACATTCAAGTTAACAAATCCAGCAATCCAGACAATAAATGAAGCTAATTCTTTACACTTTTCCGATTAAAAAAAACTGTGAAATAGCTATAAACGAGAGGAACATTTGGGAGCAGTCGCCTCATTCTTCACTTCTCCCACTGGATTGCAGTCATTGATTCACCCAGTGCACCCTGAGGTCAAAAAGTGTCTGTTTGCCCAATCAATGTCCACCTCACTGCCGTCCATCAGAGAATCAATAGGCCTACCTGCTTTAATCTCCCCACAGCTCCCTCTCCACATGTAACCCAGGATATATCCTCCATACGGCACGGCATCCTCCCCAGCAGAGAAGACTCATATGGTTGCCCAAATTGGTCAGGATCTCCTGGGGAAGAGGAAACAAATAATCAATACTTTGAGAGAGAGAAGCTGTGCCGGATTCAGGCGATGCTGATTGTTGTGATTCTCCTCCAGCGAGACGATCATAATCTCATCGCTGTTGTGGAAACTGTGGAAGTTATGTGGAAAACTCACATATCAGAGTGTGGCTTTTCTTACTTTAGGGAAGTTTGATGGACAGGTAATCTATAACGGACGAAAAGCAAACTGAAATATGTTGTTTGAGATGTAAAAAAAGACATGTATGTAACCTTCATTGCCTTGAGTCCATAATATAGCATATGGGAGAAGGGGGTAAGTTGAGCCAGTGGGTAAATTGAACCACCCCCTGTAACCAGGCAACGCCTTATAGTTGTAATCAAGTGACCAGAAATTATGCAAGCTCCTCCCATTTCTCATTGCCTGTGAAAGAGGGATACTCATTGTGGTCTGGTAAGTAAACCTTTTTACAAAAAAAAACGTTTTTTGCTTGTCAAAGTAAACTTTCTAGATGTCAGCTATATCAGCTGTCATGTAAAAAAAAATGTATCTAGGTTTAAACACATGTTGTATATGTTGATGTGTTGGCAGCGTATTAAACCATGTGAATCATTAAAGGAATGCTCCACTCATTAGATAATTAATCAAAACTTCAGTATTTAGTGAAACATTATGTTTAAACCATACCCTGAAGAAATCAGCGATATTCCCCGGTAAATAATGATTTTATAGCTCTTTTTTATCAAAACCTGTATATTCCGTTGGCCGCTGCCATTTTGCCCATTTTCAGTAGTCACGTGATGGTCGTGACGTCATCCATGCGTTCACTTTGTAAACATGGAGTATTTGAGTTCGGACTCGTCAGCCGAGGAAGAAGTTTTGAGCAAAATGAAGAGATTGGATGGGGGAATTCAGCCATACAGGTTCGAGCCTACTTAGTACTACTTAGTAGATACAATGATTTTGATTACTAGATATGTATGCATGTAGTACCACCCTTGCTAGCGATTCCCTCTCTAGTTTAGCATACTCAGCCTCGTTGTCCCTGGCCCTAGAACCACGATGTTATGGGGCCGGAAAAACTGGGGGGAAATACCCACTAGCCGGTACTACGCTATATGGAAAGGCCACCAACAACTGGCCTGGCCTGGACGATAAAGGACGTTTAAACGGGGCTACCCGCTGCAATGGAAATGCGCTATAACATACCTTATTCTTACTCCGAGCACTACTTCTGGTCCTCCGTCGCTTCACACTTGCAGAGGGCGATTTCTCAACTGGCCGAACTGGTGTCCTGGTCGGTGATGACACCAGAAAGACCGATGGTACTGCATCTCCATTAAGTAATGGTTGTTCAATAAATCCCATGTTATGTTTTATCATACTCAGAGTAGTCGTCCGGAAACTTGAAATGTTCGCTGCATACATGCGCCTGTGGATCTTTCGGTTCGGGCCGGCCACATTTCGCTAGCCACTGCCTCCGAACGTACTTCCTACGCTTCCCTTTTGGCAACAGATGGAACCGAGCATTCTGTGGATTGTTCCTATCAGAATTGTGGCAATGTTTCGTGATACAATGAGGCATATTTGAAGAGAGTAACTACAGTAAATAACATGAACATCAACGTGTCCTCGAAACCAAACGCATGGTTTACGTCACGTCCGGTAAAATGGCGCCGCCCACAGTGTTGATGTTATTTCGGTAATTAATCAGTTTAAAATCACTGATAATGTCATCGGATTAAAAAAAAAAAAAGAGAAACTGGCAGAGACTGGTCTGTTTTATCGGATGATAATTATTTAAAAATTAGTGTCATGAGCATACCATTCCTTTAAGCTAAAGATGACTCTGAATTGTAATGCTAGGCTATTTTTTCTAAAATGGTGGCTATGGGGTAAAGTGAACCACGGGCCTTGGGGTAAGTTGAGCCAGTTTTTCAATGGAGAAATGAATGAAAATAGGCCAAGTTGATAATAAGAGCTCATTGTAGGCTACATTTAAAGTTGAATTTACCCTGTGTTTGATTGGTAAGATGTATGAAATTGTATCACCATTTGTATGATTACTTTTCCTTTTAACATGTTAAAAAAAACCAATCAATTCAATCGAAATTTATATTAAAAATATTTTAAACTAAGCTTGTATTTGGTTTGTTATTTATTGTTTATAGTTACCTTTAAGATGTGTTGTAGGTATGCCCAGGTTTAAACAGTGGTTAAATTGACCCCCTGACCTGGATCAACTTACCCCTACACTGGGGCAAGTTGAGCCACAGGACTTTTTATTTTAAGAAGTAATATTTTCACTGCCCGTGATAAAATATTAATTATTATCATTGCCATTGATAGGAGACATCCTGAACTATAGGTGTGTGTTTTCATTTTTACTATGTGTCATTTCTCCTTGCTTAGAGGACAGCATAACAAATAAATGGCTCAATTTACCCCACTCTCCCCTACATGTCTTGAGTCTATGTCACATAGTCAGTTTTGTTTGATACAAAAAGAGGGAAAAACTAAAGAAAGTATGATCGTGTGGATTATAACCAAATAGTACACAGTGACAGATATCAAACCCATCATCTGGGCACTCGCGGTGCGGCAGCAGAGCCACATGACATGAAGGAGGTAAATAGGTTGTGACAGCACATTACAAAGCCTCTCGTCGTGTGTTTTAAAGGACGGCGAAGGACATGCAACACCGAGACAGATTTGTGTTCAGGGTTGCTCTATTCTTTCACATACACATACGGGTATTGGGCCGAGGGCGACACCGTACTTCCAGTATCTGCCATTTTACGCGAGGTGCAAGCAGGCCGAGGGTTTAGCCGTACACCGTCTAGGTCAGTGGTTCTCAAAGTGAGATAACACTCAGAGAGTCCTTTAGTTCACTGAGTCTCTCAGTCTGACAGGAGAGGACTCTCCTCCACTTTGTTGTTGAAAAAACAAAACACGTTGAGAACCACTGACCTAGACGGTGTACGGCATGCCAGGGGGGGCGCGAGAGACCAGGAGGAAAAATGGTTATACAAAAAAATAATTAATTAATCATTTGAAAAATTGATTCGAAAATAATATGATGCAGTACAGTACTATTACGTATGTGTTTCATTAAAGCTCGGCTGTGTGTGTGTGTGTGTGTGTGTGTGTGTGTGTGTGTGTGTGTGTGTGTGTGTGTGTGTGTGTGTGTGTGTGTGTGTGTGTGTGTGTGTGTGTGTGTGTGTGTGTGTGTGTGTGTGTGTGTGTGTGTGTGTGTGTGTGTGTGTGTGTGTGTGTGTGTGTGTGTGTGTGTGTGTGTGTGTGTGTGTGTGTGTGTGTGTGTGTGTGTAACGAGCCATTTTGTGTGCGCGAGAGAGAGAGAGAGAGCGCACCGGTACCGGAGATCGTTGTTGTTAGCTTCTGGTGCTAGCGAGCTATGCTAACGGATATAAGGAGTTTTTTTTTGTTCAACAACAAAGTGGAGGAGAGTCCTCTCCTGTCAGACTGAGAGACTCAGTGAACTAAATTAAACTGTAGCGACCGGTACATTAATGGGAAACCCTAAATGTTTGAGCACCCTCTATGAAACGTCAAGCTACCCCACAGCACCCCCAAAAGAAATCTCTGGCGCCGCCACTGAGCCTGACTATTTGTGTTGGGGGGGCCCGACCTTTTTTTTCCTCCAAAGGGGGGGCCTGACAGAAAAAGTTTGAGAACCACTAGTCTAGGTGTTGCTAAGCTTCCTGTACTGAATATCATAGTCTATTGCCTTAATCAATATCTAGTCAACTCTAAAATACCACATATATGCAATGGCATGATAATATTATTGTGACAAGTGGGGTATTCACCTGGTGTTTGCAGAAGATAGACGTAGATGCAGCCAAAATCGACGAAGGCCACTGTCGTTTTTCCATACATCTGCAGGCAGTCTGTAAAGGCAATCCGAAAACCCACACAGCTCTAGTTTACGCTGGTAGCGACCTAGAGCACACCCCTCAAGTCCAGAGATGTAATCCGAAGACACGCAGCGATGTCTTCGGTCGTTAATTCAGAAAAAAAACCTAGTGCGCTCTGCCTGGCTACGTTAGCTAGCTGTTTATATTTAGCACCTCCAGGATATTTGCACCTCCAGGAAAATGGCGTATTTATATATATATGGCGCGCGTTGCATTGTGGGTAGCTCGTAACGTCACTGTGTGTGAAAGAATAATCCCGATGCAATGAGTGAAAGCAGGTACAGCTGTTGCTAAGAAGGATGTTCAGAGGGTTTCAAACACTCTGCTGGCTAAATATGAAGCTGTGAGTCGCTTAGCTGAGCGTAAATACTGCAAACAGCTAGCCTGGCTCTGTCCAAAATAAAAATAAAAATCTGCCTCCCAGTTTGTCAAAACGTCAACACTTCATATATCATTTTATGCAAGGTAAGCTTCATCCTTTGCATCCAACTTTTGAGTAAAAAGCGCCAAATTATTCCCATTCATATGAAATAAAGTGTGTTTTATTCTCCAAGGCTCAAGATACAAATGAGTTTTTCCACTTCTCTGCCAGGAAGTGCAGCCATGTGTAAATATGTTCTGCGAATCCTCAAATGACTGTTGTTGTAAATACTCGCCCATCTTCTACTCTCCTCCTCCCTCTGCAAAGGTTAAACAACTCTACCCTTTACCTCTGCACACAAAATGTCACCGTCCATTGCTTATTCACACACACAGAGACGAGCAAACACACACACGGCAGCAGAAGGAGAAGATGAGGGTCAAGGACAGGTGGGACCTCAGAGAGACATTGTTGAAAGCTGCAGAACAAACACAGAGCGGGGTAAATGAAAGAAAGCTATCAGAAGAAGCAGCTGTATTGCTTGTGACAAGGCACTGATGGGATGGAGAGGCTCTTACAATATAGAAAGCCTCACCATCAGCAGTTCTGAGCCTGAAGGTAATGGGCAAATAACATGCATTCACTTCCTCGCTGATGCACTCGCGGCGAAAGTACAGCACTTTGGTTGCTGCGAGAGTGCTTTCTTTTGTCGCCTCGCCGAGGGTTTGTACATCTGGCCGCTGCCATTCCTCCCGGCAGATAAACCCCCATCTCTGTCTTGCTTACCGTCAAAGCATGTTTTTGCTGAGCATCCAAAATGGCCTGTAATGTCAGGCTGCTTCTGTTCCCCACTAAACAAAACCAGCCGTGATATGAAATGGATTCATTCTCCCCCTGACAGATGGAGGTACCAGCAGAGCTTCACTCAATTACCCAGTGGCATTTTGGTGACCTTGCACAAGATAGTAATGACCTCTCCGTCCCACTGAGCTCTGCTTTTTCTATTTCTTCTCTCAAGGAGACGACAAGTCCTCCATCACAGCTCGAGCTGATTGATGCGCTCGCTGCATGACCCCATGTTTGACAAGAATGACGGCAAATCCATTCTCACGTCTCTATTCCAGCATGTTGTTCAGCAGGGCAATGGGTTTGCGAGGGGCAAAAGACGTCTTCTATTTTATGTTATTTGAAGATTTTCACATCTTGTTCTGATTGAACTCAAAGTAAATGAGATTTTTCTTGTTAACAAACCACACATTTGCTCCTTGAACCGAAACCCCTTTTGTAAAATAAGCTCTGTAAAATAAACACAGAGCAATAACCGCAGCAACAAAGGGCTGCAGACAGGATCATTTAAACATTCTGAATCAGTGGGAACATAAAACATGTCAACAAACTACATTTCATCCAGTTTCACGGTCACACTGAAGCTAATGCTACACAGTGAACAAGCAGGACGTGTGTTGGCACCATCGTGTTCAGTTTGTATCATCATTTTAAGCTGGTTTTACTAAACAAACAAAACGTGAGAATGAAACAATGGCGATGGAAGAAGTCACACTGTGTGGCATGCCAAGCATCGACTCTAACAAGCAGAATAAATCACATCCTGCATCGTCTCATTAGAACAATCTGCTGGAGCTCTGAGATGAAACGCTGTCCGACAAGAAGAGACGTTTACACCTATAACTTGACCTCCATCATGCTTATGCATCGTGACTTATGACCGTCTTCTTCCTCCTCCAACAGCATCAAGACAACCCTTAACATGATCACAAACAAAAGTCAAGCCAAAAATCCCCCACAAACACTTGCGCTTGGTCACACAGCAGCTGATTCTTCTCCTCAAAGAAACTAATGAAAGCTTTAGCGCAAGTTCAATAAGGAAGACCTAACACGAGTCAACTACACGTCGCTCTATGGCTCCCTTCCCCCCTCATTAAATATGAGGGCGTCACCCCTCAGCAGCCAATAGCTGCACATGCTAAATGCCTTAAATGCCTGCTCTTCCTCCCTGTCAGTTGTCATTTGCAGATGACCGCAACCCGCCTCCAGTCTCCTCCAGGACAAAGCTAAACCTTCCTTCTTCAGACCGGTCTCACCTACTCAGCACCACCACCAGTGTCTAGACCCCGGGGATTTCATCGGAGCGGTGCTTTCCCTCCTGAATGATTATCCTGCAAACCGGGGCCTAATCGCCAAACACCATTACATTCTCCTGTTGTATTATCATGGCAATCATTTCATTCATATGACGTGTAAACAATAAATATGTAATTCTTACATCACGTCTCTCCGGTTTGAACTATGCTATGCTAACACTGTGAAGTTGTTAACATGACTATAAAGCATTCACAGATATTTAGTCACAGTGGAGCGTCTTTTAAGCACCTTGCTCCACCGCCTGACCGTGTATAACGTTATTAATGAAGGTGAACGGAGGACAGAAAACATCAATGCACCCAAAGTCATTTCATGTGGAGGTCATTGCGTCTCAGTTGGATACAGAAAGCAGGATTTTGACTGAGAAAAAAGTCCCCATAAATGTAATATTTCAATATATAGCAATAAACAATATTTGACATGTCTTTTACCGTGCAAGTTATTCCTCTATTATTAACGTCTATGTCTCCACAACCCTTTTCCAGCATGTTTCGTGGAAAACATACTATCATTTATTTCTAATCAACTGGAAAATACAAACAAAAGCATTTTTTTATCAATTAGATTTTTTTTTTAAAAGTGTATTAGTTAAAAAAACATCTTCCCTAAAATTAGAATCAAGTTTCCGAATGAATGAAATGTTTAAATGCAAATTAGGTAGTTTACAAATGTTTCTTTTTGCATGCATTTCAAGAAGAGAAATGAACATTTTGGAGATAGCCAGGTTAAAAAATATACATTGTTTTAGCCTCTCGTGTAACGCCAAATACTAACTGTATTATTTCCAGAAAACTCAGATTTAGACGGTCACATGTTTTGTTTATCTCAGCCTCTCGCCACTAAATGAGTTTTCTCAGTCAGAGCACATTAATGCTGTTGGAGGCACTTCATTACTCTCCTTCCTCCTCACGCTCCGAGCTGCAGCGACATTAGTCTGCAGAGCCTTGATGAGCGGTGACAGTGATCAGATCACACACACACACACACACCATGTATACATCACTTCAGGGGACATTACATTGACTTACATGCATTTCCTGGAGACCTATCCTAACCTTAAACATAACCAACACATGCCTAACCCTAACCAAGTGTTCACCCTAAAATGAATGATTCCCCTCATGGGGACCTCCCATTTGTCCCCATAAGGGAGGCGAGTCCTCACACGTGACTGTGTAGACAGATGTAGGTCCCCACAAGTATAGTAATGCTTGGCCACACACACACACACACACACACACACACACACACACACACAGATATGAGCAGTCGCTGCGGCACAGTCTAATGAAGTCTCCATATTTAAAATGTCAGCTGCCCGTGTGTCAGTCTGGGACTAAACTGTGGTGACTGTGCACAGAGCGCTGATACAGGAAGTGTTCAGCAGTGCTGCACTGACACCCTGAGGCCTCACACGTCTTAAACAACAACATGAAGTCATTCACGGCTTTTCTTCCAAAGAAAACTATTTTCCATTAACGCACGTGCAATTTGGAATAATTTAATTTATAGCACGACCAGAAATTGTGGTGTGAGACAAATTCACTCTGAACCCATGGAGCAAATTCATTTAAAAGCAATAAGCGGCCTTATCACCATTTTACAGAGTGTGCAAAACGTTGGCTCAGTGAGATATCATTTACAGCATCCTGCGGGAATATGTCACTGCTCATTTAATCCGTGGCTCGCTGGAACACTTCCCTCAAACAGAAACAAAAGGAAGCCGAGAGAAAGGAAAACACAACTCTTGTTTCATTAAATGAGGAGGAAAGCAGAGAGCAATCAATGCACAGCATGCCATTTTCCTATCCACTGACTCAGAGACTCAGGATAGGGATCTTGTTATTAGAAAACTTCACATTAATTCAGTTTGATTGACAGCGGCTGAAGCCTGTAAATATATATATTTAATCCCATGCAGGCGTGTTTAAGTGCACTTTCATCAATATTGGGTCAAAGCGTCCACATTCAAAGAGAGTAAACACATTATTATTGATTAAAAGCCACATTGGTGTGTAGAGGCCGGTCCTCTAAGCATGACAATCTATATTTCTTCCACTGCATGTGATGTAATTAGTAGATAATAAGACATAGGTGGCAACGTGCTAGCTTTAAAATCATTTACGCGAGAAACTGGATGTGAGCGGCGAAATTCCCATTGAGAGAGCGCACCGGGCAACGGGGCATCTCACTGGGCACAGCGACCGTCCCAGATCAATTATAGTCCGCTTCCAAAACTACAACGTGAGGGTGCTACAAGCCGCCTGGGCAAAGAGGGACATTAGGGTGAAAGATTGCAGGATTTTCTTTGATGAGGACTTCACCACCCAAGTGTTCAAGGAGCGCGCAAAATACAGACAAGTAATGAAGCAGCTCCAGGAAAGAAACATCAAATCCCGCATTCTGTTCCCTGCTAAACTGAAATTATTCGAGAAAAACGGAAAAGTCAGGGTGTTTAACAACCCACAAGATGCGGCACAGGGTCTACTGTATGGTGTCAACATGGAGAGTCCAGCAGGAGAACCGGACTTGGAGTCTACTCTTCAGGCTTCAGGATGGCAGACACAGGATGTGAGCTGATGTCGGACGTAAAGACATTAATTGACTCGCTTGATCGGCATGAAAGAGCAAAGGAATGAACAGGTATGTGTGGAGGGAGTTAACTCCTTGCAGACGTACATGGAAAACAATAACAACACATAAATGACTGAGCCACTCGGAATCTTTTCCAGATTTGACAACACAGAGTATAACATGTACAATTTTGATTATCATATAAGTGACTCGTGTAAATATTATACCGATGATCAATTTAATGACAATGTTGGACTTGAAAATACATTTTCTTTAATACATTTCAACTGCAGGAGTCTGTATGCAAACTTTAATAAGATCACTGAATACCTACATACATTTAAAAGTAAATTCAAAGTAATTGCCATATCGGAGACTTGGCTAAATAAAGACGAAGTCACTGATTTCCAAATTGAGGGTTACGTGCTACACCATATCAACAGAACCAATAAGAGAGGAGGGGGTGTGGCTCTTTATGTGGACAGCGTCCTAAAATGCACACTGGTTGAAAAAATGTAAATTGTGACTGATGATTTAATGGAATGCATAACTATAGAAATTGAAATGAAAAGGAAGATAAATGTTGTTGTGACTTGTGCATATAGAGCACCAGGATCAAATGTAGAGCTTTTTAAAGATAGTTTAGGAGTATTAATGGATGGCCTAAATGAAAATAAAACATGTATTATTTGTGGGGATTTTAACATCGATCTTCTAAATGTATCTAAACACAAAACAACTTCTGATTTCCTGGATGCTTTGTACAGCAAGGGGCTTTATCCCCTAATCACTAAGCCCAGTAGAATAACATCAACTTGTGCAACATTGATCGACAATATATTTACAAATGTCATGGAAAACAGGTGGTGCTAAGAGTGGGCTAATAATTTAGAAACAATTTTTTTTAGGACAAAGGCAATTGAAAAGCAATACAAGGCATATAAAAATAAGTTGACAGTTATAATGAGACAAGCAAAAAGAGAATATTATAATAATATGTTAAAAGAAAATAAAAATGATATCAAGGGCACATGGAAAATCTTAAATAATGTTATTGGAAATAAATCTGTATCCACTGCCCAGTCACTTCATTGATGACAAAAATAAGGTTGTAAAAAACATGAATGAAGTGGTTCATGAATTCAACTCTTTTTTTGTAAATGTCGGACCTAATCTTGCAAAGACTATTCCAAAACAACACGATGAGCAAAAAGAGGATGGCGGAATTGGGGGAAGTAAAGTGTTGCAGTCAATGTTTCTGGGAGAGATAAACGAAATTGAAATTAGATCCATAGACAAATGCAAAAATAAGACTTCGACAGATAGTGATGGGATCGACATGACAATAGTGAACACGACTATTGACTGCATAATTAAACCGCTAAGCTACATTTTTAATCTTTCATTTCAGACAGGTATTTTCCCAGATAGCATGAAAATAGCTAAAGTTATCCCACTTTTTAAAACTGGGGACAAAAGCCAATTTACCAACGACAGACCAGTGTCCTTGCTTTCACAATTTTCAAAGGTCCTTGAGAAATTGTTTGTCCAAAAATTTGATAATTTTATTGGAAAAAAACGAGTTATTGAGTGAGAGTCAGTATGGATTTAGGAAGAATCGATCTACAGCTTTAGCTTTAATGAAAATAACAGAAGAAATTACAACAGCTATAGAAAGAAAGAAATACACAATAGGTGTATTTATTGACTTAAAAAAGGCATTTGACACCATAGACCATTACCTATTAATTTCGAAATGACATAGATACGGAGTGAGAGGAGTAGTTCTAGATTGGTTAAAAAGTTATTTAGATAACAGACAACAATATGTAGAATTTGCTGGTAGTACATCGGAGTGTATGAACATAGAATGTGGTGTCCCGTAGGGCTCGGTTTTAGGGCCTAAACTTTTTATTTTGTACATCAATGACATGTGAAACGTCAACATTATTGCAATTTGTGTTGTTTGCAGACGACACACATTTATTTTGTTCAGGAAATTATTTAAACATTTTAGCAAAGTGTATTGGATGTGAAATGGTCAAACTTAAAGAATGGTTTGATGAAAATAAGTTAACCCTAAATTTGAATAAAACGAAGTTTATGGTTTTTGCGAATAGAAAAAAAGATGAAAACATTTCACTGTCCATTGATGGAGTTTTTATTGAAAGGGTTTCTGAATTTCGATTCTTAGGTGTGACGCTGGATGAAAACCTGACATGGAAATCACACATAGCACATGTTAAAACCAAAGTGTAGGAATATTTCTGTTCTAAACAAGGCAAAGTATTTGCTAGATTACAAGGCATTAAGGATGTTGTACTGTTCACTCATTTAGCCATTTTTCATTTATTGCATAGAAGTGTGGGGCAACATGAAGCAACATAAAGCCATTGTCAATATTACAGAATAATTCATAAAGCTGACTCAAGAGAACAACGGACTGTTTTTTAAGTCAGGACTCTTGAAACTCAGAGACAGCTGAGCTGCAGACATCATCAGTAATGCACAAAGCAGAATGTTACCAGCATATTTACAACAGTTGTTTGTTTTTGGATCAGACAAGGAAGACCACAGAAGGAAATTACATTTTAAGCATCCTTATGCAAGGACTACTCTTAAACAAATGTGTATTTCAGTAGTTGGTGTACAATTGTAGAATTCTCAACACAAGGATCTAAATAATTGTATATGTATTTTTCAGTTAAAGAAGTTGTATAAATGAAGAACGATGGGACTATATGAAGCAGGATGTGAATAAGTCTACTCTGGTCATTCATGTTTTTGATGTCTTTGATGTGACGTCTCCTCTGTATTTGCGGGTCCCATTGCCATTGTTGTTATTGTTATTATCATCATGTGTCGCTTTCCACCTTCTTCTCCAGGACTCAGATGAGGGTGTTGCACTTTTCTTTTCCTTATACATGTGATGTTTTGTTTCTTTCCGTTAACCGTCAAGTGGGAAATAAGTATTTTGTGTGTGTGTTTCTCTTAGTGTCCTAAGACACTGTTATGTTTGGCTGTGAAAAAAAAAATTATTATTATGAAGGGCATCTATTTGTATTTATTTGTTTTTAGAAAGTGGCAAGTCACATAAGATTTTATTCTTCTCCCTGCTCCTTTTCGCTCAATGGTAGAGTCATGTTTTGTGGCAATTATTGTACATTTGGTTTTGCGTACCATGAGCGGGACAAATAAAAATGAAATTTAAAAGTCCTGAAATGGACATTTTTAAACCCTATGTTTCAGCTTTTTGTACACTTTCATCAATATTGTGTCAAAGCTTACTTCCTCCACATTCAAAGAGAGTACACACATGGATATTGATTAAAAGCCCCATTGGTGTCTCAAGGCCAATATTTATATATTCCTTCCACTGCATGTGATATAATTAGGAGATAATCAGACATAGGTGGCAACGTGCTAGCTTTAAAATCATTTAAGAGTCTAGAAATGGACATTTTTAGACCCTGTGTTCCAGCTTTGTGTGCACATTCCTCTTTACAACCATGCTGTGAGTTTACTCAATTGAAATCCAGGATGCTAGAACATGCATTCAGAGTGTTTCAAAGACATCCTTGCTTTGCAGCGTCCACTGAGGTTCAGCGGATGTGACAGCGGG
Source organism: Gymnodraco acuticeps (assembly GCF_902827175.1). Classification (NCBI taxonomy): domain Eukaryota; kingdom Metazoa; phylum Chordata; class Actinopteri; order Perciformes; family Bathydraconidae; genus Gymnodraco; species Gymnodraco acuticeps. The sequence continues at coordinate 165,845 of NW_022991348.1, forward strand.
CTGTAGAGACCACCGTGCTCTGCAGTGACACTCTGTCCACTCGCATCAGCAGCATCATCTCCCCACAGCGGCCTGTCACTGCTCGCCTCTAACCACCTGCTCAGGGCGAAGAAGGCACCTGCCCACATCTGGCGCCTCTGCAGCCGCCCAGTCCCTGTTGTTATGGGTCACCAGGCGAGTGCTGCATTCTTCTGATGGCCGGGCACCAAAAGATGCAGCAAGTAGACATGGTTTTTTGGTAATGCTATGTACTGCTTCTGAAATGCTTATAATACTGAATATGATTTAGTGAGGATGCTTTTATTTCCTTTGTAGCTTTACATCCCAGGTTCTTTATTTGTCCCCGTAGGTAGATTTAGTTTGCAGATAACAAGACAAGGGATCCATCCTGACACACTCTTAAAGCAAACACAGACAACAGACACATCTCTAATAAAAGAACTAATACAAGTACACCCTGTACTCCGTTAAAAACATTTAAAAGGACAAACATTAGTACAAACATGGACATTCATCTCTTGACCACATTTGTCCACAGAGTTGATACTCTACACTTTCTTGGTTACAGTTAGATGAGAAGATTGATATCACGCTAATGCTAGAGCCAGGGTTAGCCTAGCTTAGCATAAAGACTGGAAACAGGGGGAAACATCTAGCCTACAAGCTCCTCTCAAGCTTATATTAACATGGCCACGAGAGAATGAGGATGGCACATTTTAGATTCTGCACACTCACATGTTACTTGTTTGAAAAAAGAAATTCATGAAATCTAATTTCCAAATCCAATTTTCCAACTACAGATTAAATGGAGCCAAAACAGAAATAACATTAAAAGAAAACGGGAGATTCAATTTGAAGTTGCACAGCAGTAAATTACTTTTGAAGTTTAATTGGCAAAAAAACACTTCACAACTAATTTCGAGTCAGGTGCGGACTGGGACAAAAAATAAGCCCGGGACTCTCGACCCGCCCACTTCGGTACCGCTATGTCAACGGGGGGGGGGGGGGGGTGTGCTGGTGACTTATCCGACCGGCCCACTTCAATACCGGCCCATCGGGATTCGTCCCGAACGTCCTGATGGTCATGTCCGCCACTGTTTCGGGTTGTAATTGAAATCTACTTTTACTAAGAGATAACTACATGTCTCTCTGGTGATTCATAATTGATACTTTAAGTGGCGTGCGGTGCATTCGTGTACAAGAGAAGAAAGTAAAGTTTTAAAAGGTAAACAAATTACGCAGTCAGGTATCATCATACTTTTAAGTGTCGATCTATTCACTCCTCTTTCCTCGGGGACCGTTGTGCCAATAATGAGTTTGTTATTAAAAGCCTGGGAGCTTTTTAATGTCCAAAAAAGAAAGTGCTCAGCAGGACGTTCACGAGCCTGCTGCCTCTGCAGAAGCAACAAAACATCTGAGGGTGGTTTGATGAAGCTAAAATGTCATAGCATGTCAGCAGAAAATACATTTAAAAGGTCTCATAGGTGACAACTGGTTTTGCATGCATACATTCCATATTATGCTGCACTTCTATCATTATCATAAAGATCTCCAGACGCCAAAACACTGGAGGTAGAAAGCACTTAAATCTGTAAGATGTGTGCCTCCCACGCTGCACCTGCTTTCTCTGTGACGGCGCCAATCTGCTGTTATTCTCCTCGAGTCCTCAAGGTACAAACATGTTCAGCACACACCGCCGAGAGCCCTCTCTCTCCGACTTAATCCTGGTCCCTTTGTCTTGCAGAGAAAACAAGTGACGACTATTATGAGATATGCATCTTGCTTTTGTTAATCCTCTGCCTGGAACAGAGAAAATACTCGCGATTTAACTCCCTGTAACTACAAAACAAAACGAGCCTGAAGCCTCAGTCTGGTCGCTTTCACCATGAAAAGGCTGCGGCTGGACTTCAAGCTGATTGCAGACGCATGAGAACGTATTATGGATGACAATCAGACAAAGAACAACTTAATTCTTACAGTAAATTGTACTCCACCAGTCTCCCCCACCATGTGAGTTAAATAATCCCGTCAATTCTGCTTTCTTTTGTTCAGCTTTGAGTTTCATATGTTCAGAAACTACACAGAGTGAGTAAACCTTGCGTGTCATGCCAAAATACACAATTTTCTTCAATGTATTGACAAAAGGAGTGGGTATTTGAATAGGACATGGCATGTTTGTGTCTGCACGCCTTAGCAAGAATCAAATTAGATACAAATCGAAACATATTCACGGCGAAATAAAAACACCTTTGAGAGCCTAGTGTTACGGTATGGGAGAGGTAGGACCCAAAAGCAGACTACAAAAAAAGGCAAGTTGGTCTAGAAAACAAAAAGAGAACTTTATTGTAAAGCTGATCACAAAAACATGGCATGAATCAAACGGTAGCTCAGGGAAACAATAACATAAAAACTGACCGAGGAAGACCGGAGAGAAATACATGAGACGTGACGTGAAGGGAGGACAAACAAACAATGAACCGACACCGAACACAGGAAGAGACTAAATACAGGTAGGGGTAATCACGAGACGAGGGGAGGAGAAACACAAGGGCAACAGGTGAACACAATCAGACAATCAGACACACCAGGGAAACTAACGACAGGGAGGAAAAGACAGGGAGAACAGAAAAATAACCCCACACCAAAACTCAAACCCTGACACCTAGGAGCAGGGGCGCCGCCAGGGATTTTGGGCCCCATGAAAAGATATCACATTGGTTACTTAAACATTTTTTTCTTAATGTTATAAAATAGTTTGGGCCCCTGTCAGTAACGGGCCCTTAGAATCGTCCTAACTTGTCACCCCCTTACGGCGCCCCTGCCTAGGAGATAAGTCCTCACTGGACAATGATATGCTAATTATTATACATGCACAAACACTTATATAACACACTACAGGAAAGGGAAAACCCAAGGAGCGTCAAAGGGCCTCTTAACAGAGATTATAAAAAAGGATGAGTCTCTACTCTATGAAGTAAATCCCATAAAAACCATAAAGATAGAATTCAATACAGATACAAAATATGCTTTATCTAGAAATACAAGAGAACTGTTAGACAATAGCACACATGTAACCCATGCACAACCCGTTCATCACACATCAGGAGATGTTATGTGCTCGGTATGCTGAAGGGTGTCTGAGAGTTAAATTAAGGTTTAATATTAAAGGTTAAAGGTTGAGGGAAAACCGTTTCCCTTTCGAGGCAAAGGTGCTTATTTGAGATGGCCTTACAAAACAAAGCACTATTATATAATACAAAAAAGAACAGCAACAAGAACCTCCACTGCACTCCTCCTCTCAGACCCATAATTATGTTTGTACTTCAGCGAAGGGGAGGTTGTAAACACGCTTTCCATCGAGTAAATCTGTCCTCACATGAAGACACACACACACACACACACACACACACACACACACACAACACACACACACACACACACACACACACACACACACACACACACACACACACACACACACACACACACACACACACACACACACACAACACACACACACACACACACACACACACACACCACACACACACACACACACACACACACACACACACACACACACACACACACACACACACACACACACACACACACACACACACACACACACACACACACACACACACACCACTTCAGGGGGGGACATTACATTGACTTACATGCATTTCCTGGAGACTTATCCTAACCTTAACCATAACCAACACATCCATAACCCTAACCCTAATCCTAACCAAGTCTTCACCCTAAAATTAATGACTCCCCTTATGGGGACCTCCAATTTGTCCCCATAAGGGAAGCCAGTCCCCACACGTGACTATGTAAACAGATGTAGGTCCCCACAAGTATGGTAATGCTAGACCACACACACACACACACACACACACACACACACACACACACACCACACACCCACACACACACACACACACACACACACACACACACACACACACACACACACACACACACACACACACACACACACACACACAGTGACATTTCAGGTCCTTCCAATGACATTGTGTGCAATAACCAAAGGGCAAAGTGTGGTGTGTGTGTGTGTGTGTGTGTGTGTGTGTGTGTGTGTGTGTGTGTGTGTGTGTGTGTGTGTGTGTGTGTGTGGAGAGCAGGACGTCATGTTTACACAATCTGACAAGCAAATCTATGAAATGGGAAAATAGCTCAGCCACTGGAGTAAAAAGTCTGCAGCTTCACAATTTGAAAAGATAAGTCTTCTACAAAACACATCACAGATATGACATATCTGGGTCCCCACCCGCGTGGACAAATCATCTCAGAGTGGAGTCACAACAACTCGCTGTCGTGTTTGTGCTCCGCGAGGCTTCAGTGAGTCACTTCAGGATTTCAGGTTTAAATGATCGAGCTGCTCAGAGTTTCTCAAAAGCACATTAGGACTATTTATACACGTAAACAGTCACTGAGCAGAACACAGAGCACTGCTTTGGGTCCAGTTCACAGAAACCTTTACCTGATTCCTGATATAGATTTCTTTAGTTAAAGAGGCGACAATCACCCAGGCTTCAAAAGACAGATCTGTGTTTACAGTGAAGGACACACACAAGCATTATCAACGGGGTCTCGCACTACGCCAGGATGTGTGTTTATATGGTGCAAATATCCTCAGACAGAAAGAAGTGATGGCATAGTTGGGTTATTTGGAGTCTGGACTTGTATGAAGAGCACAAGTTAGACACTAGGGACATGATCTAAAGGCCAACTGTAACCCTTCTTCTTGTCCTGGCTGCTGTAAAAACAAATAGCAGGTCACTGAGAGAGAGATATGGAAAGAAGCACCGGTCATTTCATGGGTACAAATATTATATATAGAATTTTAAAATGAGTGAATCTATACTGTCCTTTTGCTTATTCAACTCTGCCACTTTTCCAACATGTCAGCAAGTTTGCTCGTCGTCGCTCTATCGAGATTTACTTGAAAGACGACGTTTCTCTCGCTAAGCCTCTGGAAAAAGACTCCCACTGCCGTCCTCTGGCTTTCACATCCTCACATCCTCCCCACATCTCCACTCCACAGCGTGTAGGAAGCAAGTGGAAAACACACAGGAGATAATAACTAATGTGTCAAACCTGGAGCGAGATCAAAGCCGCCCGGCTGACAAGAAACCTTCCTAGCAGCAGCAGCAGTACGTAGGGGGGGATTTACATGTTATGCAATGCTGTCGAATTAACACTCAAAATATACCCCGAAGTTCTCAATGAAACACTCGACGTCACCTCGCATTGAACCCAACAACCTAAACATCCTTCCAGCAGCAAACACTGAATCTGTCTGCAGCAGAATACAGATGTTATTTACAAATGCCTCTTGCAGCCGTTTGTTAATTGGTCTTCTATGTTGTCAGTGTGAGGATGGGTCTTTGTTTTACTTTGCACACGTCACATCAGTCACTTGAGTTTTTAAGCTTCAATACCTTTGACAAGTATCTCATGTTCCACTTCCACAAAGTCTCACAAGCTTCTTTTCAAATGCTTCAGTATATGGAAGACATTGTTTCTTAATATGTATTATACATGTGAATTCCTGACAGATGTCTTTTTTCAGTAGCAGATGTCTTTGTTGTTGCTAATGTACATTGTCACTAATGCTTATCTCTTACAATAGTTTTTGATAAGCAAGTTAGTTTAGGTCAATTGTAACTAATCCCAATATCGCTTCATTTGGTGTTGACTTGTTCGCTGATTTAGGATATCAGTTTCGTTGTGGGAAATGCATCTTATTAGTGACATTAAAATGACTTATTCACATGTAGCCTTACCAATCATATCTACAATGAAATCACATCAAAGAGATCTGACAGTTTTGGCAATTTCAAATGTCATTGTTACATATGTGAAATGATATTTGTAACATGTCAAAATGGTTTTAAAAATATCTTAAAATTCACATTTCCAGTCAAATGTCTTGTTATTTTAGAGTATATGTTTTAGTGCAATGCATCTATGTAATACAAATCTATGTCTACAATGTTAAGATTTCATATTTAAAAAGGTCTAGTGAAGAAAGAGTGACATTGATTCAAAATGTACGGGTTGAAATAAGGGTTTAGCATTCTGAGGTATGCAAAAACAACATTGTGCAGATATGAAACATCACAGAGTGAGGTTATTATAATATAAACGTATATGTTATCACTGCCAAAGTCAAACGGAATAATCAGAAGCATTTTTAAAGGGAAGTCAGCTTCCAGGATGTTTAGAGAGACCGGCCCTCGTACTGTTTCCCCTTTGAACTCGGTCAGTTTCAATCCCAGCTGAGAGGAAGGAAGGACGAAAGGAGAGAGGAGGAAAGAGGAGAGCGGGGGGGACTTCCTGCAGAGGAGATGAAGTCAGTTCACAGAAAAAGAGTCGCTTCACGACACACTGCTGCAAAGTGCCATCAAGAGGTCAAAGGGTAAAGAAACACAGCAGTCCTCCAGTTACACTTCCAGTTCGTAGATATACTAAAAGTGCTCCATGCTAACATTAAAAGACAATCAGTGTTGCAGGGAGGAAACAGGAAGCATTGTCCTAATCATGTGAATAATTCATATGCATTTACAATGAGGTATAGTGCTATCACTATTTATCATGTTTACTAGTGCAGGGTCCAATCAGAGACGGGACATTTCTTGACTCCTAGAAGTGCTACTTGCTACTGGACATCACTTGAGGGACGTTATAACAATCGGATTGACTTTTAAACCTAGTACAACTAAAGTGTTAAAGGGCTAGTCCATTTGAAAAGGCCAACATATAATCCAAGCATTGAAGAAACGCATCCTAAAAAAAGGTATCACTGACCTCTTTGTATCTGTACCAACCAAAGGCAACAACACCAACTAAAATAACTATGGAAATGTAAATGTCACACAAGAGTTGTCCAACTCCAAGAAAGACTCCAAGTCAAATGTCATTTGTAAAAGCCAACATATAATCCAAGCAAAGAAGAAACGCATCCTCAAACTCACCTGCAGTCATGGAGAAGAAAGCACAATCCTCATGGTCGCCAGAGTCCACTCGTCTCAGTGTTCCTGTTCCATATCGAGTTTACAAGAGAATTATTATTATTAGAAGGTATGAAATAGTGAAACGCCTCTTAATTCACGCTGTGGTGAGCTGCCAGGCCTCTCTCTTTCCTGTCTGTCTCAAAACAAACAACTCCCCTCTTCCTTATTTCCCCCCTTTGCACCTGTGGGGAAAAGCACACCTGATGAATGAGTGGGAAGAAACACTGGGTGGATAAATCAAACATTAGCTTGCATGTGAGAGAAGGAGCGCTTGTTTTTTAAAGTATAACGGCACATTAGAAGACAAAGAGATCGAGGCAAATACTCTTTCAATATTTTAGTAGAGACTTTTTGTTAGGTGCATTATTTATCAGCTTACCCACATCTCACAGGCGGATTTAACATTGTGCGGTGCAATAAATGTCATCATGATTGTGATCTATAAGTGCTAATGCTCTTCAGATTATAATTTAATGAAGATGTTATTATTGACAATAGATACGTAATGAAATATTGATCATAAGCTACGATAAAAGATTAGATGAGTCTCGGCAGGATGCGGTCAAATCTGAGACAGGAGATGGTCGGAGGAAGAAGCTGTATCGATTCGTGTGTGTGTGTGTGTGTGTGTCGCCTAGCATTACTATACTTGTGGGGACCTACATCTGTTTACACAGTCACGTGTGGGGACTCGCCGCCCTTATGGGGACAAATTGGAGGTCCCCATAAGGGGAATCATTAGTTTTAGGGTGAAGACTTGGTTAGGTTAAGGGTATGGGTAAGGTTAAGGGTGGGGTTAAGGGTAAGGGTTAGGGTTAGGCATGTGTTGGTTATGGTTAAGGTTAAGATAAGTCTCCAGGAAATGCATGTAAGTCAATGTAATGTCCCCTGAAGTGATGTATACATGGTGTGTGTGTGTGTGTGTGTGTGTGTGTGTGTGTGTGTGTGTGTGTGTGTGTGGTGTGTGTGTGTGTCATACAATACTTCAGATGAATCTAATATCCATTTAGATAACAGCTTGGCTTTGCTTTGAGTTTCATACAAATCAGAGGCTAAATCAATCTGAACACTCACATCAAATAACGTCATTTCACATTTGGGAACATTTTAATAAGAGAGTATGCATTTTGTTGGGGGGAGGTTTCTTAAGATGAATTGCTTGGCCACATCTGAACTAAAACACAACATATATATTGATTTCTTACTTAAAAATACATTCAATTTCACTTATTAAAACAAGCAAAAGATAATGAAAGACAGAATAGACTCTAAATAACGAAGCCGGAAATAATTGGAAGCCAAACGTTTTCACAAAATGTAACAAACGTAATGCGATGGTGGATCTTTCAGGTGAAGAGGACAGAGAAAACACACGCAGACTGTATTGTATTCACATTTCTTGAAAGAAATCAAAGACTCCAAAGCAGTCCTGCAGCTTTTGTGTGTTAATGTGATGCATTGCATGACATGTCACAACCCTCCGATATTCAGTGCACTTAAAAGGATCAATGCTGAATGTGATGATGTTTTATTTTAAATCAAATCCTCAAGGTCATGTTCCAGGGGTCCCTGTGCAGCCAATGCTTCACATGGATCAATGAGGAGCAGATGACTGCGGGGGTTACATGCTGTCTTTGATCCATTATTAATATTGCTGAGGTGCTGCTTTTTGGTGTTTTGGGAGACATTCCTCCGAGGTGTATTTTGTGCATGCAGCATATAGTATAGTAGAGAGAAAGATAGTCCTTGGCAAATGTTTTCAGTGTCATCATTTTGGTTAATAATGTAGTTGTAGTTCTATTTTGTTGCTAATCTTTGACATATCCAAGACTGTGATAAAAGAGAGCCAGTCCCCAGATATGTATTACATGGAAAATAACTCATTTTCATCATGAAAAAAACAACGGTTTCATGTATTCAAAATGGCATTTAAAGGGTTAAAATCCTGAACATGATTACATTCTTGGTATTTTCTATTAGTTGCTTTAAACATTGAACCCAAACAAGTTGTGAAAAGAACCTTTTAATATAATGTTTTTATCAAAGTATTTTGCAGTGGACATTTTTGTCTCGAATGACTAATGTAGGCGTAGTCGATTTGTTACACAGTGAATTAAAGACCGATTTGAAAAATTGAAATTCCAAAATAGATTGAGAAAATAGCCTTAGGCGCTTTCACACTGCGGTACTTTTCCCACAAAGGTTCATGTGAACTTAGTTCATGAGAACTCTTTAGTTCGCATAAACTAAATACAGATCGCGTTCACACCGGAAATAAGTCCCTGGGGGAGGATTAGGCAAATGAAGCCGCTGACGTCACTTGTTCTTCTTCTGCTTTGGGTTTACTGGCAGGCCGCAAACCACTTCACGGCGTATACTGCCGCCCAAAGTCCCCGGCCGGAAGTCCCCGGAGTTGGGGACTGGCTTCAGTAGAAGCTGCTGGGACTCCCAGCAGCTTCTACTGAAGCCTTCCGAGTAAATCGCCAGAACGCCGACACCTCCTCATCTCCACCGCTCCCATGTTTTATTTTGTGTTGCCATAAGTTAGTCTCTCTGCGTTGGGCTAATGCTCATGCTAATAATGCTAATGCGAGGATAATAAAATGGCGGCTTCACAAAACTTTTTGGGAGTTTTACGGGGCGTGGTTTGCAATCCGCCCAGCCAATCAGACATATAGCTCTTTTCTCACAAGAGAGCCGCACTTCGAGGGGGTAAAAAGGTTCACATGAACTAATTTGAGTACCGGCTCTTTTTGGTGTGAACGCGATAAAAGAGTTCACATGAACTAAGTTCACATGAACCTTTGTGGGAAAAGTACCGCAGTGTGAATGCGCCTCTTGTTACAAAAACTCAGGCCATTTGCAGCAACACAACCGAAGTTACTGCAAAATGAAAAGTGAAAAATGACCCATATGGACAAAAACGTCCACAGTGACACCGGAGGGTTTATGAATGCAGTTAAACGTTTGGTGCATTCTGTGAACACGTCGACCGCCAACTCTTCAGAATAAAAGCCTTGACATCCGGACTGAAACAACAACTATGCTTATGCACACAACAGACTCATTATCCTCAGCTTTAGAAAGTTTTGCATGAAGTCACAGCGAATTTGAATTTCAAGTGGATTTCCTACAACTTCTCTCCTTTCCTTTCCTTTCCACTACATCTGCTTGTTAGCTTAGAAAATCATTGATCCTTTAAAGGAGAGAAGTGCATTTTAATACACACAAACAATGCAACAACACAAAGAGGCATTTTTGTACTTAATGGGACCATTAAGAAACCTCCAAAGGGACGTCTTTGAGTGTCTCACATTAAAGCAGCGCGAGGTAATTTCACATACTGGGAGCTGCAATTGGAAAAAGGAGATAAGTGCTGGAAATGAAATGAGTTTAGTCGCCAGCAATCCAGCAATGTGACTTCAGTAAACTGCTTTTTGTACACTCAGGTTAACCAACACAGTAGCAGACGTCCATTATTGGTCCTGCTTTTCTTACTTCCTGTCGGTTTCATGCAACATTCGCCACAGAAATGCATGTTTAGCAGATTCCTGAAGACAATCCTGCACATGTGTGGCAGCCAAAAGAAGCCCTCGTGTAATATTAAGTCAGCATTTTCATAAGAAGCACACCAAAATGTCTTCTTTGTGGCTTGGGGGGGAGTGAGTTTGCAGCTCAGCCATTGTTGGAGGGATGGAGGAATGTTTCACTTGAGGTTTCTCTTGTTGCTTTTATGGGTGGAGACCATTTCCCATCATTGTCCATATCCATCACTGAAATGTAATTATGAGAAACTGTCTGTAGTGGTTTTCATAATCTTTCAGGTGTTTTCACCTGATTACATGATGTTGTAAAACACCGTTGGGATTCTTCGTTACTTTTCCAGATGGTGGGGAAACCCCGAGAGCTTTCCTCAGAATCTGCAGAATGACAGCGGAGCTACACTGTTCCCCTTGTTTAATTTAGTTTCACTTTTCGGGCCCCCACCTCACAGGGACTTTGAGTCATCCATAACCTCGCCGAGGTTTAATTGCTTCTGGCTGTCGAGGACCTCGGGGACAAAAGCTGCAGCTGAACCGGATTCCTCTGTTAGGAGGTACTCTGAACTAAAAGGCTTTTTTACACTCATCGTGCCGAGAGAAAAGCAGATTTTCAAATGAAGTGCACCATAGATACACCACTTTATTCATGTTAGTGTCAAATACTTAATATCTACTAATTAAAGGGTGCAGTGAGACCATACCTCTGTCTGTCTGCAACAAAAAACAATTACATTACATTCCAGCGCACATAATCCATCATGATTACATAGCAGGATAATCTACATGCCTTATGTTGGTTTATAAAGTCTTTGTCACAAATTATTTTTCTTCTCTGATGAATTGCTGCGAGAAAATAAGGAGCGGCTGCACTCCTTTGTGTGCAGACGTGAAAAGAGGAACCTTGAATTACTTTGTCAAAAAGCTAGTCGACTCATCTTTGCAACAACGCCGCAACAGAGTCAACTACTCGAAAAGACAAAGAACAGTTTCACCTTGACTCCGATTCAGGGCCTTATTTAAAGGTGGGGTGGGTACGTTTGAGAAACCGGCTCGAGATACACTTGTTATATTCCATGGAATGCTCTTAACATCCCGATAGCGATGAATATCTGAAATGCTTTGACAACAAATCCATTAAAACACGTCATCTGTGGAAGCCGTGGCGCTGTAGAAAGCACGACCAATCATCTGAGCCGGCTAAAGTAACTGGATGGCCTACCTGCCTGTCAGCCTTCCATCTGGGCACAAACTCATCTCGTGCCCTCATTGGTCATGTGTGCGTTCATGTGTGTTGGAGGAGGGGCTCTGTGAGGAAGAGGCAGATTTGTTCCGGCTGTGTTTTTTCAAATTCTAGCTCACTCGAGCTGCTTTCTCCAAAATGACCTACCCCACCTTTAAGCTAAGTTCATATTTGTAATTAGTGTCTCTACTTCATGTCTCCATGCTCTAATGTTCAAACAGCTCTTTATTTTCCTCATACTGCCTGTGCAGCACCTCTTTTCACCCTCTGTCTGAAACCAGAGCCCAGTCTGCTCTGATTGGTTGAGATGAGATGTCCCGCCCCTTAGCCTATAATGTAGGATTGTAGCCAATAGAAGCACGAGTGTTACATAGTGATGTCATTAGCCTTGCAGACCATTTACATGCAGAAAAACCCTTTAAAACACACTGCAGGAAATGGAAAAAGGGCCTCTTTAAAATGAAACTCTAAAAAGCTCTCTGGTCTCCCCTCACTTCAGCTGCTCTCTGCTAGCATGCATGTGAATGTTTCTAATCATGTTTCTAATAATAGTGTTGCCGCTGTGGCTCCTTCCATCTGTGATCCATCCTCAATCTTTGGCTTTGCTCAGAAGATGACTGATATGCAGAGAGTCAGTCGGCTGCAACCAGCTGATAAGGAAGGTCTGCACAACCCGATGGACCCACCTCTAATCTCCACACACAGTTTGAATCCAGAGGTCTCCAGTGTGTGTGTGTGTGTGTGTGTGTGTGTGTGTGTCCACCTGACCTTGGTAGTTTCATTTTGAAAGGCTGAAGAGATGTCATCTATCAGGCGAGAGTATAGACAGAGTTTACACTTACACTTTGACCCTTCAAACTGTTTACGGTTCAATTCAAATATCAATTGTGAGTATTTCGAAGTATTTGCCGTACATGATTTGTTTATTAAATGTACAATATGTTACCTCTCTAGATTGAAATGTTTTAAAACAACAAGACGTTTGGTTACGTAGTATGTTGTTTATCTTTTCATCTCAAATGTTTCCAACAATTTTAATGTAAGGAATGTTTTACTTGGTAGTCTGCAAAGGCCTCATATAGTCATTTTAAAGCAATATATGCCCATTAATTGACACTATCTTGCAGCATTTCACAGGAATTTCACCAAGGACATCAGCATTAGTGTCTGTTGTGAAAGTAACGTAACTTATACTTATTTGAAAGCAAACACTGATATGTTTCCATTTGAAAGGCGTGTGCATTACAGTCTCTCCATTCACAAATAGGAACATTATGACAATTTCCACTCTCTCATGTATGAACAAAAGACCGTGTTACCATGGAAATAAATCTAAGTGATTGAGATACTGGCACCTGATTGGTTCCTATCCGACCTTGCAGGAGGTTGATCGGCTTAGTAAACAGTTATGCTAATGATCTCCACCCACAGAGGAGCTCCTCTCCCCCTCTCTATCTGATATTACCCATACAAGTATAAGTGTGTGTGTGTGTGTGTGTGTGTGTGTGTGTGTGTGTGTGTGTGGTGGTGTGTGTGTGTGTGTGTGTGTGTGTGTGTGTGTGTGTGTGGTGTGTGTGTGTGTGTGTGTGTGTGTGTGTGTGTGTGTACTCCAAAATGTGTGTGAGGCTACAACTGCAGTGACTCCCCTCCCTCATCCAAAAACATTTTGAGAGGCTCTCCGCTGAGATAATGCATCCGGGATGTAATTGTGATTTAATAGCCTGAGAAAGGAGAGGTAGCAAATGCATGAGACAAGTTTGATTAGGAAGATGATCTTAACGGGCCGTCTACACTACAGGCATCAACAAATCTTGAAGCTGGGCGTGTCTGAAGCTTGGCGATTTCTCGCGCCCAAGGCGACCAACAACCAATCACATGAATCTCCCGCCCCCGACATACAAAGCAATAGCAATGTTAAAACGAAGTAAACAGGCGAAAACCTACCAGTTTCACCCGCTGTCTCTGCCACCTCCCTCCATGCCTGGCTCCTCCGGTTTGTATCCCGGTAAATAGTTCTGGTCGTAAAGAACCGGGTGATTTGCTACCGTAATTTCTCGTTTGGAATATGAGGAAATGAACTGCGGTCTGGCTCTCCCAGCTTGCACGCGGTTTGATTGGCTAGCGCTTGTACTGACGGGATTTGCATAAACGGGATTTGATTGGCTGATGCCAAGCATCGAGCCTCAAAAGTTGAACATTGCTCAACTTTTGATGCTCACGATGCTTGCAAAGCCATGCTCCGCTCCCCACAATGCAGTTCAGCGAAGATTCAAAATCAACTACGTCACCCCATTCAAGTGAATGGGCGAAGCGGTGAAAGCATTTTTCGATGCCTGTAGTGTAGACGGGGCGTTAGTGTTAGATGTGCATGTTTGAAGCTTTTCTGTGTGTTATTTATACACTTTAATCTCATGAAAGCGTGATTTGCGTATTTATTTCTGTCCACAGCTCACACGAGGCAAGGTAAACGAAGCAAAATCTTTACTTTTGGCAAAGAAAACTTTTCTTTGATCTAACAAAATAAGATCGTAACACATTCACAGCTCATCAGGACCAAACAATGTCCAAGAAAGGAAACAATATTCAGAAGCAAATTGAGTTACAGCTCAGCAAAACAAACACGCAGCGGGGTTTCTGCAGCGCGGAGAGCTGATAAGCGTCGTTGGCTCGGTGTAGCAGTGGGGGGTTTGGGCTTTGGGGCGTTGATGGGTGTTGGGACTCATGCTAATCAGGCAGGTGGGAGCTTTTTTGTTTTTAAGAAGAAAACACGATCCGCAGGAGGGGGGTGACACTCTCTTTCTCTCTCACAAAGTGATTTTACTGCAGCTTCTCTCATCTTTAGGGGGTCTTCGGCTAATGGAGATACTGTAAATTAACTCGTAAATAATGCCGCATTGAGAAAAGCATGAATTTTGATTAGTCGCGACCCAAGAGAGCGGGTTTCTGCCAGACAGGAAGTGGTGATGTCCGAGGGTAAAGCAGGAGAGCCTTAAAATAGGGAGAGGAGACGGTGTACATTGCTTTGCTGGCAGAACCTTAAAATACATATTTGTCTGGATAATGAAAAAGATGCTGTACAAACATGTACCCGAGTTAATCTTGTTTACATCGGTGTTCAAGAGGAGAGAGTTTGCTCTGGTAATAACTTTGAAAGTAGAAGTTTTGTAATCAAAAGCTTCTCCTGGCATTGGAGGCCAAATTGAGGTAAACTGAGGTATACTTAAACAAAATTAAAAGGGCTCTAAAACATACTTTATAACAATGATTTCATATTTTACTTATTAACATAGAGTTTCTTTAATATTCGAGTGGGGGTCCTACATACCAGCACTTGATCAGCAAATGTCCTCTGGGAACCATGAATGCTTGTATAACATTTCACGGCAATCTAAAGACTGTGTGGATCAAAAGTGGACATTTTAAAAACAACTTTTGTGTCGAGTCGCTTTAGGTCAAAGCTTAAAGTTGGGACGTCGACTTGGTGCACTTGAAAAGCAGATAGAAAGACGGCTAATTTAAAGTAAATTAGGGTTTGATCAAAACTGCAATTTTGATATAATCAACATCGAGCTTATGTCCTACTTTTAAAGTAAAATTGCAACGTGTTCAAATTGATATGGATTCAGATGTGAAATCGTCTTGCTGCACAACAAATAAATGGTTTGTCCCCAGTGGATTATCGGCTGCAGCTCACTGTAGCATGCACGATGTTGACTGATGTGTGAAGAAGATACATTAGAGTCTAAGCGGACCTCGCTCCTGACAACATGCTCAGACATGTGTTGGGTTTGGCCCCTGACCAGAAAGAGCAGATGGAGCAGAGAAGCAGGAGGTCAGCGGTCTGGACGGTGAGCATCAGACATATGGAGTGGAGAGGAGGAAGACGAGGGAATCCAGTTCACCGGAAGATAAAGATCTCGTGTGGGGAAAAAAATCAAGTATTTAACGTAGTTTTATCGTCAAAACAGGCCAAAACTAAACTGTACCCGACAAAACATGAGTCAGGACCTTTCATGGTGATTTGGCAGACTCTCTGCAGCTCACCGCAGAAAAAACTCAACCGAGACGCATGAGAAAACGTTCCTGTTGTTCCCACAGTCCTGTGCAAACACAACCCCCCATGGAGGAGAGCCAAAGAAAAGAAATGTTAATCTGCATTACAAAAAGATGTTTTGACTACTAGTACAAAGTCCACTCATTAGTTGAAATGAGCAAAGTTCTTATAGTTGTTTTTAACGTGTTAAAGTGAAAATAACATCCAAACAAAAAGCTTGCCTTTGCTAAATTCATTAAGGGGAAATGCTACTGTCTTATTTGGCTTAGCTCACAGTCTTATAAATAATATATGAGCTTAAACTCTTACTTTGATTGTTGCTTATTTGGTCATGAATATTTAATGTCACAGAGAAACACTGTAGGTTTTGTGGCACTTTAAATAACAAAGATTACGTTTAAATCCGTATTTTCGTCTGTCTTTTCTACAAAGGACAATCCCTATAGCGCATTTGAGAACATCTTGACACTTGGGAACATTTGTACAGTGTGATGTTTACAATGCATGCATCTACAAGCCTAACATGTGATTAAAAGAAGCACATTTCAGACGTGATTCCCATTGTTTGCCTCATAAATCTGAAGCATTGTGTGATTCTTGCACACAAGGCGCTGCACTGTTACCTCGCCCTGTGTGTCGGCATATTAGATGAAGCCACATTTCCCCCCACGTTGCAGCAGTTCATTCATAATGAACCAAAGCCGTGTCATTAAACTCAAGCCGTCTGCCCGCCTCTGAGCCACGGGGAACACGTTCTTCTCTTCATCCTCCTTTCTCAAGACCTTCAATCCAGCACAAGGGTTTTTCTTCTGTAAAAATACACCCATTGTTTTGTCTTTCGGCGTGTCTCTACTTTACAGCTGTGCATGACGGATTGTTTGAGCAGGAGGATTGTGAGGAAACAATGCAGCACCAGTTTAGACCTATTGATCTCCACGCTCGCAGTCTGTGTCCGTCCCAGCTGCTTGCAGGATAATGGTAAACTAAGGGGGGGGTTACCGGCTGCTTACACAACTTAGAGAAGCCTGCATTTACATTTTAGAGATCTTAAGGTCACCTATTATACTGTTTTTCCTCAATATATTATAGGTCTCAGATATATACAAAACATTTCTCTGAAGTGTTTGTCTGAAACACCAAACAGATCATTGCAGCATCCCATAATCCCCTCTGCTTCAGCCCTGTTTCCAAAGTGCTGATTCTCTGTCTGTTAGAGCAGGGGGGTCAAACTCAAACACACAGTGGGCCAACATTTAAAAATGGGTACTGGTCGAGGGCCGGACTGGTTCAATGTTTATTGCAAAACGTATTGAAATGAACTTATTGCACATATTAAACCTGGAACTAACAAAGCTTCACTGATTGCCTATAAAAACAACATTAAATATCAGTTGCATTCATTTCTTATGGCTCTATCTGAAGCTTTTCCAGAGTCATTTCTTATGAGTACATTTTCCCACAGGCCAACAACAGCTTCAACAAAACTATTCCCTCAAAGAGAAAACCAAACATGCCCTGTTGTCCTGAGAGAAAGTGCAGAAGGAAACATCCATTAAACTCAGTGTGCTGCTCTGTGATGCTAGCTCAGATACTTGGCATCTCATCTTGGGTGAGAGGTCATCAATGTTTGGGGTCAGGCTCTGAGCTGAGGAGACCCTCAGGATGGAGTGAAGGTGTGCGTGCAATATACCGGCGGGCCAGATCTAATAGTAATTAGAAATTATCCTGCGGGACGAAATTAAATCCACCACGGGCCTGATTTGACCCCCGGGCCTTGAGTTTGACACATGTGGTGTAGATGATAATAAGGAGCCCCTCCCCACGCCCCTCTGAGAGATATTTAGTTAAAAATAACTCAATATGCGCGTTCACACCGCAGTACTTTTCCCACTTTAGTTCCGATATAGTTCCGAAATGTTGCGTTCACACCAAAAAGAGCCGGAACTAAAATTAGTTCATGAGAACCTTTTTTACCCCCTTTTCAGTCCCTTCTAGAGAGCAGGGACTTTCGTGGGAGAAAAAGGTTCCTATTTCTGATTGGCTGATTTATTATCCTCGCATTAGCATTATTCGCATTAGCATTATTAGCATTCGCCCAGCGCAGAAACGCAGAGAGACTAACTTATGGCAACACAAAATAAAACATGGGAGCGGTGGAGATGAGGAGGTGTCGGCATTCTGGCGATTAACTCGGAAGGCTTCAGTAGAAGCTGCTGGGAGTCCCAGCAGCTTCTACTGAAGCCAGTCCCCAACTTTGGGCGGCAGTATACGCCGTGAAGTGGTTTGCGGCCTGCCAGTAAACCCAGAGCAGAAGAAGAAGAAGTGACGTCAGCGGCTTCATTTGCCTAATCCACCCCCAGGGACTTATTCCGGTGTGAACACGATCTGTACTTAGTTCATGAGAACTAAAGAGTTCTCATGAACCTTTGTGGGAAAAGTACTGCGGTGTGAATGCGCCTAATGGTGCTCTAGGAGGAGATTCAGGTGATAAGGGGGGGGGGGGGGGGGGGTTACCTTGGTTGCTGATTGGCTAATGGTTACACAAGACAAAACATCGTTATGACATCACAAAGTGGCCAAAATCTGATCAGCTCATTTTCAGACAGGTTTTTATAGAAATGGATCAAAAAGAGAGAGAATCTTTTTTCCTGAAACTTTCAGAGTTTCTTTCCACAGAGGGGACACATGTTGATGTAGAAGAGACATGAAGAAGAGGGGACACATGTTGATGTAGAAGAGACATGAGGAAGAGGGGACACATGTTGATGTAGAAGAGACATGAAGAAGAGGGGACACATGTTGATGTAGAAGAGACATGAAGAAGAGGGGACACATGTTGATGTAGAAGAGACATTAAGAAGAGGGGACACATGTTGATGTAGAAGAGACATGGAGAAGAGGGGACACATGTTGATGTAGAAGAGACATGAAGAAGAGGGGACACATGTTGATGTAGAAGAGACATGAGGAAGAGGGGACACATGTTGATGTAGAAGAGACATTAAGAAGAGGGGACACATGTTGATGTAGAAGAGACATGGAGAAGAGGGGACACATGTTGATGTAGAAGAGACATTAAGAAGAGGGGACACATGTTGATGTAGAAGAGACATGAAGAAGAGGGGACACATGTTGATGTAGAAGAGACATGGAGAAGAGGGGACACGTGTTGATGTAGAACAGACATGGAGAAGAGGGGACACATGTTGATGTAGAAGAGACATGAAGAAGAAGGGACACATGTTGATGTAGAAGAGACATGAAGAAGAAGGGGACACATGTTGATGTAGAACAGACATGGAGAAGAGGGGACACATGTTGATGTAGAACAGACATGGAGAAGAGGGGACACATGTTGATGTAGAAGAGACATGAAGAGGAGGGGACACATGTTGATGTAGAAGAGACATGAAGAAGAAGGGACACATGTTGATGTAGAAGAGACATGAAGAAGAGGGGACACATGTTGATGTAGAAGAGACATGGAGAAGAGGGGACACATGTTGATGTAGAAGAGACATGAAGAAGAGGGGACACATGTTGATGTAGAAGAGACATTAAGAAGAGGGGACACATGTTGATGTAGAAGAGACATGGAGAAGAGGGGACACATGTTGATGTAGAAGAGACATGAAGAAGAGGGGACACATGTTGATGTAGAAGAGACATGAAGAAGAAGGGACACATGTTGATGTAGAAGAGACATGAAGAAGAAGGGACACATGTTGATGTAGAAGAGACATGAAGAAGAGGGGACACATGTTGATCTAGAAGAGAGATGAAGAAGAGGGGACACATGTTGATGTAGAAGAGACATGAAGAAGAGGGGACACATGTTGATGTAGAAGAGACATGAAGAAGAAGGGACACATGTTGATGTAGAAGAGACATGAAGAAGAGGGGACACATGTTGATCTAGAAGAGACATGGAGAAGAGGGGACACATGTTGATGTAGAAGAGACATGAAGAAGAGGGGACACATGTTGATGTAGAAGAGACATGGAGAAGAAGGGACACATGTTGATGTTGAAGAGACATGTAGAAGAGGGGACACATGTTGATGTAGAAGAGACATGGAGAAGAGGGGACACATGTTGATGTAGAAGAGACATGAAGAAGAGGGGACACATGTTGATCTAGAAGAGAGATGAAGAAGAGGGGACACATGTTGATGTAGAAGAGACATGAAGAAGAGGGGACACATGTTGATGTAGAAGAGACATGAAGAAGAAGGGACACATGTTGATGTAGAAGAGACATGAAGAAGAGGGGACACATGTTGATCTAGAAGAGACATGGAGAAGAGGGGACACATGTTGATGTAGAAGAGACATGAAGAAGAGGGGACACATGTTGATGTAGAAGAGACATGGAGAAGAAGGGACACATGTTGATGTTGAAGAGACATGTAGAAGAGGGGACACATGTTGATGTAGAAGAGACATGAAGAGGAGGGGACACATGTTGATGTAGAAGAGACATGGAGAAGAGGGGACACATGTTGATGTAGAAGAGACATGAAGAAGAGAGGACACATGTTGATGTAGAAGAGACATGAAAAGTGGATTTAGCACAATGGGTGACCTTTAAAAGAGGATATTTTGTGTGGGCGAGGTGAGACCCGGTTCAATTTCAGGCGCTGGATTGCACATAAAAAGTAATATATGAGTAATGGATGATCATTCCCGCTCAATCGAGTTGATGCTTTTGCCATAACAGTTCATCCTGAGCACTTTGTTTCTTAAATCAGGGTGAAAAAACCGTCTCCGCTCCAACAAAAGATGGTGATGAATAGTGTCCATCTCCCTCTAAGCGTGTTACCGCAGACAGACGGAGATTTTGATTCTGTTTTGCAGCGGAAAGCGGGGATAAAGATATTTGGTTTAATATTAAAACTATTTATCACAAGCTGGGAAATCCTGATTGATAGTTCGAAATAGACTTAGGTGGGTTTGACCTTCATGAACAATGAGACAAATTAGCAATAGAGCTGTTTCATAATGCTGTGAAAATGTCCAATAAGGAATGACATTCTGTAACGCTCCATTTTCGAAAGCACACCGTTTGTCACCTGTCAGATTGTAGCACTGGTGAAAACAAAAGACAATGACAACAAGACTTTCCAATTGTCTTTTTCCTTCAAAACCGTTTTTGTCTCTCGGGACGGAGCTGCCAAAGGCGACAATGGAGCTCAACCTTTCCATCTGCAAGATAGGAGTGTCTTCTTGTCACATTTCTCTCACTGAAATGCCACCACTGTACAGTATTTCTCCGTGAGTCATGTCCGTGTCCGGGACTTATTTAATAAACACTGAGACTTTACAGCCGGCTCTGTGAGATGGTACGAAGTGAGCCTTTGAGTTTAATGCTACCACGCAGGCAGACATTTACCTCCGTAATTAGTGTTTGCTAATAAGAAGTAAACACAAAGTATGACTAAGATAGATGGGAATGTCATTAGTTATGGAGGTATTTGGATTGAAGTATTGCACAAGTTTGGACCTGATGTCGGCGCTTCATTTGAACAATTAGAAGATCTCTAAAGCCTGTGAGGAACATGCATTTCTCAACACTATCCAAAAGTATCCAAGATTATTTGTCTAAAAACAAAAGCCTCAACCAATGTGTTAGTGCCAGAGGTAACGTCAGATTATCACCAAAGAAAGTAGGATTCATCGTCTGACAGCAATGAATATCTGTAGGACGTTTTGGGCTCGATTTATAAATATTTGACATAGGATTCTTCATCCTCTGGGAATCATGAATGCCTGTACCAAATGGCAATGCATCGAAAAGTTGTGTCAACAATTAATCAAGCAACAAAAATGTCTACCTTTTGGAGGTGAAATATCTTTACGAAATGTGTGCCAATACATCATGTAGAAGTTTAAATATATCACAGGATAGGTGAACACTTTGCCCTGATGGTGGCGCTAGAAGAAAAGTACAAGAATCCTCAAAGTCACCATGATTCATCCTCTGGGGACCATGAATGCCTGTTTGAAATTTCAATATAATACATGCTAAGATAGTTGAGATATTTAACTCTGAATTACCAAAAGTTTCCATTCCTACAGAGCGTCAACGCTAGCAGTTCATCTGGAAATCATAAGAACCCAACCTTGGGGAAACGGCGGAAATCACTCGCAGCACATCTGCACTCAATGGATCTTTACCTCCCGTACTTGTACGACATGGCTTAGTGAAATGAGGCGTTGTGGGACGCAGGGCGGGCTGCAGACTTCAGACTAGTTTTCTGCCAGCTCAGACCAGATTCCTGACTTATTACAGTATGTAGGTCAGGCCAAATACCATTACAGTCTGGACCCTCGCTGCATTGCTAAAGAGACGTGTTCTTTGTGAGGGTCAGTGACTGCTATCGTTGAGAGTTAATGCTCTCAGTGTTATTTGCTGAGTGTTGTAATTCAGTACGGTGCTTTCCCTTCTTCTCCACCCTTTCAGAGTTATTATGTCTTACATTTCCCAGATGCATTTCAACAAGCCTTCGGAGAACATGCCTGGACATCACCATTTAAATGTGTGTGCGTGTTAACAGAGAGGGTATGGAGACAAAAAAGAGCAACAAAGGAAGCGGCAAATGGCAAGAAAACAGGTTTTTCCAGTTGAGAAAATATGTCCTTCGCTCAAACGCTCAACATGTCAGACGTTTCATTTTTACGAGGCTGGGTGTTGAGAGTGAGAGTGTTATTTGATCTTGCACTACTCCCTTGTGTCTCTGGTGAAGAAGAAGCAAAGCCAGCTCGAGAAAGCAGAACTTGCTGAACCTGATTACAGCTGAAAATGTACTTCCTTTTTTCAGGAAATACTTTGATGCTACTGTAACATTATGAATGCAGAAAGAAGATAGTACTTAAGGTTTAAAAGGTGGTTTTATGAGGCATTGTGACTTTGTTTCCTATGTTTTTAATCTCTGTGCTAAGCTATGCTATCTGGCTAGTCATTCTTTCACACACAGTGACGTCACGAGCTACCCACAATGCAACGCGCGCCATATATCTATATAGAAATACGCCATTTTCCTGGAGGTGCTAATATCCTGGAGGTGCAAATATAAACAGCTAGCTAACGTAGCCAGGCAGAGCGCACTAGTTTTTTTTTCTGAATTAACGACCGAAGAAATCGCTGCATGTCTTCGGATTACATCTCTGGACTTGAGGGGTGTGCTCTAGGTCGTTACCAGCGTAAACTAGAGCTGTGTGGGTTGTTACAGACTGCCTGCAGATGTATGGAAAAACGACAGTGGCCTTCGTCGATTTTGGCAGCATCTACGTCTATCTTCTGCAAACACCAGGTGAATACCCCACTTGTCACAATAATATTATCATGCCAATGCATATATGTGGTATTTTAGAGTTGACTATATTGATTAAGGCAATAGACTATGATATTCTGCTTGCACCTCGTGTGAAATGGTGGATACCGGAAGTACGGTGTCGCCCTCGGCCCAAAACCTGTATGTGTGTGTGAAAGAATTAGAATATACTTATTATAGACGTGAAGTCTACGAAATATTTGATTACACGGATATTGTAGCTGCATTATTCATAAACATGGATATAATTTAATGGTTTGATTCCGCAAACTATCTTTTAATTTGTGAGACCACTTATGAGAAACTAGTCTTAGGGCTTTACAAATGAGACTTAAATCTAATTTAAATGCATGATATAGGAAAAAAACGTCCCCCATGCAGCCGTAAGGAGCCCATTTGTGCGTCTTTCATCTCTGACATTTATTTTCCACCTGACAGCCCCTGTTTCCCTGCCCCTGACAACCCAATACATCTCAGACCGCATGTATGTGATGAAGTCATTGCGTGATATATAGGCTGGCTGTGTGAGGAAAAGCAGTTTGCATGCTCGGCAGCCCCGGGGAATTTAGCACGGCCCGAACAACATTGTCTGCCTGAAGTCATACTGTAGCTTTTCAAGCAGACGAGACGCACAGAGAGCTTTTTGTTCCTTTCAGCCGCTACAAAACCTGCTTTTCACAGAGATGTCAGCGCAGTCAAGGACTCGAGTCCGACGTGTTTTTCTGAAGAGAAACATTGTTGTAATAGTGTAGAGCTGAATGTTAACTCTGCTGTGTAAATACTTATTCCATTTAATATAGCATAGCCTACTGGGTTTTTTTGTAGTTTGAGGAGTGACATGGCCCCCATTCGTAGCTGAAGCTAAATTGATTTGTTATGTCCACTCTTAAACTCAGATTAAGTTATCTTGAATTTAAGTGCAAGATATAGGCAAGAGTTGTGACCGTTACATTACATGAAATCACCAAATTCTTCACACAGCCGATTAAACTGTAGAGATTGACAACACACTCTCACTCCATAACAGTGGCGAGCCGTGACTTTTATACCTAGGCCATCCTTTACTCCGAAAACATATTTGTTTCTCCGAATCGAAGGGGAAAAATACAAAAGCATTGCACACAATTTAAACCAATCAATGTTGTGTAATTAACAAGGATAATCTGGTGTTTTTTAGTCGATGAGTAGTGCAGATATCACTGTAAAATAAATCGACAGTAAGGGGAATACTTACTTCCGGGTGTACAATTCTCCGTTATCCAATGAGAATGGACGCTCACATTGCCTTTAAGGGCAGCCGACACAAACGAATGCCGTGCTTCCATGAGCGTCAAATCCCGCCGCAGATGGGAATACATTGCAATCAGTTGAAAGTTATTTGCGTCCCTTTATGACGCTGAAGGAGCCTCGGAGCGTCACAACTGCACGCCACGGACACTGACCAAACGTCGCTCCTGGACGATTATGGAGTGAGAGTGTGTTGAGATTGAAGGTATAATATGAAGGAAAAACTCTTCAAGACCCAACCAAACTTGATCAGTTGTTATTGTTTTGAGTGAGAGACCCCCTGTTGTGTGTTTAAATTACCAAAAACCTTTTAGCTAAAATAGCATGAATGTATAGGTGCAATTCAACATGCAAAACAATATTGGTACTGTTCGAAAATGTAATATTGACATTAGGGTGCATAGAGGCATTTACTTTCAAATAAACGCTATGAAAAATCTACTTTATTCCATCATTATCAACTAAATAAAGTAATTCAGTGATCTATGTTCAAAGAAGAGGGCTCAGAAGGGGACTTACTGTTTTGTTATGAATAATTCTCATTTTCCAACCCGTCACAAGCTCAGTACTCATCTCCAAGTATCACCCTAAACCGTCTGGATGATGGTAAGTAAAGTCAACTTAGAAAATGGACTGTATTAATGGTTTCTAAGAGGGGTGTGTGTGTGTGTGTGTGTGTACTGGCCACATAAGGCTTTTGATAGAGAGCAAACAAAGACTAAAACTCACTGTCATGTCTGAGGTTTACAAAGCAGAGACTAACGAGCATTATATCTGCTGCACCTGTGCAATCAACTCATCACAGGTGTGTCCTTTGTGCTAGTCAAATTAAAAGCTATAGCAAAACACATATCCGTTGAATTGATGATGAAATCCTGGTTCTAATATGAGTATTTTCGCAACACATTTCCTGTTTTAAATGAGGAAGTTAGTGTTTCTCTTGTGTAACTTTTTTGATTTGTAGGACCAAAAATGTGTTTGTAATAACTTCTGGTGACATTAAGCTTTATGGCACAGGTTTTTGATACCTAGAAGCAAGGCCGGATTAGTACCTCCAGGGGCCCCTGGGCACTGAGCGCTCATGGCCCCCCCCCCCCCCCCCCCCAACCCACGTACCAACAAGTAACACCACGCCTACCCAATCATACTAACATGACCAATATTTAGAATTTTCAGTCAATCTAGCATGTCAAATCGCACACCCATTTGTCAAAAGCAGGGACTCAGCCAAAGTAGGTCTAGCCTTTTGCCCTTTTAGTAAAAAATCACAAGACAAAGACACAATGGATAAGATCCCAAGACAGTGTATGGCTCAGGAATACCTAGGTAATATCACTCAAAACCTCAGAGCAGCACCCCACTTAATGCCAACATATGACTGGCTGGCTGTACAAGTACACAAGGAGTTTTATTAGTTACGAACGTGCCGGGCAGCGCGGTCCCGTGGGTTGGATGCGCGTTCATAATGCGGAGGAAAATCACTCTCAGAATAATGTTATTAGCACATTTTACAACTTGAGGACCGAATGTTTATAAGGGCTATACAAACGTTCATACTGGGTAGTTTAAAAAAAATTATCCAACGATTTACAGACCACTCTTTCCCAATGTAAATCAATGGGAAAAAGTGGTTCCGGGCCCAGCAACCTAACGGAGGTGTAGTACTGCCGTTTGGCCACAACGAATATTCTCATCAGAGTCCGGCGCACTTCCTGGGGGCTTGAGTGAGACCTACAGTACAGAGACGGTTTAGAAAATATATTAATTTGACCCTATAGAAAAGCTGTGTTATTTATGGCGAAGAGTGAGTGTCATTTTAAACAATGTATGATGAGTGAGGTTGTGCCCGAAAAAAGATTATAATTAAAATAATCTTTTTTTTTTTTCATCTTGTCACTGAGGGCCCTCTTTGCTCAAGGGCCCCTGGGCACTTGCCCATATGGTTAATCCGGCCTTGTCTAGAAGTATTGTAATGTTCATAAAAAATATACCACTTATATGATTATTGAAGCGTAAATGCAATCTCTAGTATCTAATAATGGCACGATGATGATAAAATAACTTTTTTTAGGCCACATATAAGCTTAATTCATAAGTGGGTTATTTACAAACGTATTCAATGTCGCTAAAATCTCCCACGCTTGTTTTGTGCACGTTATTTCAGGTTTCTAACAAAAATAAACATCAAAACCCATTGACTTTGAAAACCTGTCGATCATGTTTCTCTCTCAATGAACAGAAAACACACTCCTTTAATTCCATTTGCATTTATTCTAAAGGGAAAATATATAATTCAATAAATATTGCAGCAACAACATTGGCAAAGACATTTGAAGGTGACATCAACATTCAAGGAAACATGATAATGTACACGGGGAGAAGACGACAGATTAGGAAATCACGATTAGATTCGGCCACTGAGCTGTAAAAATGTGACAAGATAATTGGGAGGTTACATTAAAAGTGCATCAAGACCTTTGATATTTAAACAGCTTCTTAATTGCACTGCTGAGAGGAAATAACACTAATGTACACAACACTGATTCTTAATAGCTTAGAAAATAGTTTGTTAGTTTTCAAATGAAAGCCAAACACTTATATGACCTTATGTTTCAAACCATGTCAATACGTTCCTCATCTTCGCAAAAAACAAGTTAACGATGTTATTTCGGCCTCCTTTTATTCAGTTTCCTGCATTTAAATCAGTTTATACCAACGTAGACGAATCAAGGTGGTAAATGTGGTGCTTTCCGATCACAAGTCATTACATGTATGAACGTGTAAAGCTGTCCATATTTACGACAACTCTTCCATTCGCTGATTATTTTCTCAATTAGTCGTTTAGTCCTATTCATTATTATCTATTAATTGTTTCAGGTGTGACCGAGTCTTTATAAGAGTCTGAACACTTCGGAAATGCAAAGCAGAGAGCTCTGGTGTTGTCAGCTCCTAACAAACCAGTTTGAATTGCTGCTTACATTTCCACTCCCTCCCTAAAGTGCATTGGGAGAATGAGTCATGGCTCAAACTGGCATTTTACACAATTACTCCCATTTTTCACTTCACGTTTGTTGATCCCACTGACGCTTTTTAGCCCATTAAGGTTTTTAAAACGTGTTATGCAAGTTATGTTTTTCTAACTGCATTTATTTATCACATTGTTGGCTAAATCCTGGAGGCGTTGCTAAAGTTAGCTTTTTGCGGCCCAGTATGACACAGAGGAGTTACTAAAGCCGTCAGTGTGGAGAATCTGTCTTCAGGGAGTCTTTACATGTATATCCGTGGAATGAAGTGAAATAAACGGGCACAGAATGGCTGCGACAGACTCAAGAATCAGGATGGAGCTAAAATAAAACAATGATGCAGTTACACACCAATGACTTCACATTATACCGACAACATATCAGAGACAGGGGGGGACAAACAGCGTCAGAGTGTGCAGGACGAGGTCATTCCTCTTGTCATGTCCTCTGCACAATGAGGGGGGTGAATCACTTCCAAACTACAGTGACGAGTTGGTGTTTAAACCCTCCGAGCAACGAGTCTTTGATCCGGCACAAACAGCAGCTCCTATCCTGGGAAGCAAACTCTTTTGGCTCTCATTCAAAAGATGTTTTAAAAACCCCTTCCTCTACATGGTGAGCGTTTCCTAATGACATCACCCGTCCTGCTCATTTCCTGCTTGTGTGGAAACACCTCGAACACATCCGCTATCCGAGGAGGGCGCTTCCCCTCGCAGGTATCTCGCTGACAGAAAGCTTCCTCTTCTGGTGGAGCTTGGGACGCTACTACGCTTTGAGTATTCCAGTAACATGTACACGATGTGAAGCTTATTAAACCCCCTTTTCCAGACAAATAAGGGGTCTTTCGCATGCAGGGAAGAGCGTCGGCCCTTCGCTTCCTGCTTGCACTGAGCTCTGTCCTCATCAGTCTGATCCCCCTCGGTCCGACCAGTCACATGATCGAGCAACTTTTGGCTTTGTCCTTGCGGAGATCTGAAGCCACCGCTGCCAGGTCGGGTCTGCCGGGCATGTGTGAGATCCTCTTGTTGCCGCGAGGGGCCTTACTGCGCTTGACGTTTTTGTTGTTTTTGTTAATGCAAGCCAGGGTGGCCACGTGGAAAATGTCTCTAACGCTGTTCTCAGACTGCTGCGCCGAGCACTCGATGTAGGGCGCCGAAATCTGCTTGGCCATGCTGTTCCCCTGAGGAGGAAGAGGACACATATGGTCACGGGAGGAAAAATAAACGGCTTGGGAAGTAGTGGAGTACACATACTTTGTTACTGTACTTAAGTATATTTTTCTGGTATCAGAACTTTACTCCACTACTTATTATTCTGAAGACTTTTTACTTTTACTTCTTAAATGTTGAACTCAAATACCTGTACTTTCTACTTCTTACATGTTAAACTCAAATACCTGTACTTTCTACTTCTTACATGTTGAACCCAAATACCTGTACTTTCTACTTCTTACATGTTAAACTCAAATACCTGTACTTTCTACTTCTTACATGTTGAACTCAAATACCTGTACTTTCTACTTCTTACATGTTGAACACAAATACCTGTACTTTCTACTTCTTACATGTTGAACACAAAATACCTGTACTTTCTACTTCTTACATGTTGAACACAAATACCTGTACTTTCTACTTCTTACATGTTGAACTCAAATACCTGTACTTTCTACTTCTTACATGTTGAACACAAATACCTGTACTTTCTACTTCTTACATGTTGAACACAAATACCTGTACTTTCTACTTCTTACATGTTGAACTCAAATACCTGTACTTTCTACTTCTTACATGTTGAACTCAAATACCTGTACTTTCTACTTCTTACATGTTGAACACAAATACCTGTACTTTCTACTTCTTACATGTTGAACACAAATACCTGTACTTTCTACTTCTTACATGTTGAACTCAAATACCTGTACTTTCTACTTCTTACATGTTGAACTCAAATACCTGTACTTTCTACTTCTTACATGTTGAACTCAAATACCTGTACTTTCTACTTCTTACATGTTGAACACAAATACCTGTACTTTCTACTTCTTACATGTTGAACCCAATACCTGTACTTTCTACTTCTTACATGTTGAACTCAAATACCTGTACTTTCTACTTCTTACATGTTGAACTCAAATACCTGTACTTTCTTCTTCTTACATGTTGAACCCAAATACCTGTACTTTCTACTTCTAACATGCTGAACTCAAATACCTGTACTTTCTACTTCTTACATGTTGAACACAAATACCTGTACTTTCTACTTCTCACATGTTGAACACAAATACCTGTACTTTCTACTTCTCACATGTTGAACCCAAATACCTGTACTTTCTACTTCTTACATGCTGAACTCAAATACCTGTACTTTCTACTTCTCTCATTTCCCAAACAGCTGGTTCCTTTAGTCTGAATGTGTGTTTGATGCGTGATCATTATTCTTTAGAGTCATTGCGTGCCTATTGATTTGAACACGATCCGTGTATCCATCATTTCCTGGTCTTCTCTAAAGAAGAGGGACCAATGGAAACGTTGTCATGTTGCCGTTGTTCAGCATGGAAACATTCATTAGCTAACAATGACATTATTGTTCTATTAATATAAAGGGAGGTCAGGTACTCTTTAAAACAGCTGCTAGTTATGGGTACTTTTTACTGAAGGACATTTCAAAGTTCTTTACTTTCACTTGAGTAAAGAAGTTTAGTCAGTACTTCTACTTTTACCAGAGTATTTTTAAACACGAGTATCTGTACTTCTACTTGAGTAAAGGTACTTTTGCCATCTCTGGTTCAGGTCAACAATGACTACAGGCTTTTCTCTCTTAGGGATCAGTTGAGGCTTATCGTACAATGAGCAATTATTCACGAATGATTGCAGCCAGGAAACAGCTTTCACTAATTGCACGTCTGACGTCTGAAATGTGTGATTTTAATTAATCTGCATACCTGGTCGTAGGAGACGGGGGTCTGTCTGTGGTTGGAAAGCTCCACCAGCGTGCTCAGATCTGTGCGTAGGTCTGATTTGCATCCCACTAAAAGCATCTTAGTGTTGGGACAAAACTCCTGGATCTCCCCTTTCCACTGTGGAGAGACAAAAGCTTGTGTCAAGCAACATTCAGAGGAAAACCATACCACCAAAGCAGTATAATATGAGCAGAACATCTATATTTTTAGCTCCATTTCCTCAACAGACCAACGAGGGAAACCTTATGTTTATTTAACTGCAATTAAGGGGTAAATGATGCATGTTGACCTGACACAACATCACATGAGTTGAACCCCCCCCATCATCCGTCTTTTAAGTACAAAGGTTAAAGCTGCCACTTCCTGGAGCCCCTCACGCTTTCGGCTCTGGAAGCGAACTACAAATAATCCCCATGTTTCCTCCCTGACAATAATAAATGCCCCGTGATCGATGGCGTGTCTCCAGGGGCTTTAATCTGAGGCTAATGTGCCTGAGGCCTGGCTGGTCAGGGGATCAAGTTCATAGACATGCAAGGGGGAAGTTGTTTTGCACGGTTGCACAAACACCACTTGAGAAAAAGCGTGAAGATGAAATGAGACCAAGGCTAATTCTAATCTGAACGCTCACCGTCTGAAACATGACCTGTGATCTGAACACAGTTAAGTTGAACTTTAAAAACAACAGAAAACCATGTAGTTCCTTTCGAAATAAGAGAAGAACAATTGTCAAACTATTTTACTTTTTCATGGAAAATGTCAATAAATGCAGATTTACTGCTTTTCTCAGCTCGGTTCCTTGATTCTTTAGATGTTATGTTATCTAGATACGCACTGAACGCTGACATGTAGAGCATTGATCACTTATTTATATAATCATTTATATCCCCTTGAAACTTCTTATACCAAAATAGCCAAAATGGGTATTTAATAACAAGTTGACTGCAATATCTGTCAAAATAAAGCACCACAAAATGACATTAACAGGATTATGGTTTTAGTTCCGACTGATTTTTCACCGACTTCTGACATTTTAAAGACTAAATGACATATTTCAACAAACCTAAGTTCCAGCCCTAAATCCGGTGGGTTTTACTGCCTTAAAAATGGTTTTACGTTCATGCAATCTTTGTTTGACACCCATCAAAGCCTTTGATGTGTCATAAGACTGATGCTGCATGTCCTGCTTTACAGTATGTGCAGTAAACATACGTCTCAGTCATCATGTGAGGATCTGGCCTCAGACAGGATTTAACCCAACGACCCCCTGGTCACACCACAGCTTTATAACCTCACATCACAAGATCTGACGTGACGGAGGCTACAGGAAAATCTCTCGACTGTAGACTAGACTTTTGTCAGCGGATCAAACAAAATGAAAGGAGGAATGTGTGGAGTTTAAAGGCTGAGCTTATCAAAGGTTTCATTGAGTGATTGTGTCAGGATAGAGCTACAAACCTTTTTCATGACGCTATCGAGAGTTTCAGGGCGGCTGATGTCGAAACAGATGAGGACAGCGTCAGAGTCTGGGTAGGAGAGAGGCCTCACATTGTCGTAGTATGGAGATCCTGAAAACACATGCAGATGTTTGGCAAGGACTTAGAAACACAGACATGTAGATATACCGACAACCAGGAACAATCACCAGAACCTTTGACATTAGCACAGGTTTCCTATTCAGGACTTTGATGGTATGGGAACCTTTTTCCTCACGAGGCCTACAGCTCTTCGCTAAAAGGGAAATACCTGCATCGAAGCGAGGGGCAGCTACAGAAAACCACACGTATTTCTTGAACGCACGAAGCAAATCCTGGTTTTAGCCTCTGAAGCATTCCTGACAGTTATTCTCTTATGGCATGATTGCAGCTCAGCCATAATCCATAGCAACCGGGCGAGAAAAAACAAATACTGCAGCATCAGTCGGAAAAATGTGCTGACTACGGCGAGAGCACTTGTTGAAGAAATCATTTTCTGGAGAACTTCAGAGCGGGGAAATTACTCCCATGCTTTAAATTGAAACCATGTGTGTGTAAGGGGGAGGGACGCCCATGTCTCTCTGGGTAGGCAAACGTCTCCTGGGAGGAAGGGAGGGGAGATGAGGGGGAGGGTGGCGTCATGGTCAAGGTGAGTCAAGATCACATGACGAGCATAGAGCTGACCACACACACGAGCAGCTGCCAAGAATCTGGAGAATTTTGTTTTGGTAAATGAAGGTCCTGCTGGGAGGGTCCTTTTCTAAACACTGCACTGGAGAAAAGACAGGAATGCACACACACACACACACCACACACACACACACACACACACACACACAACACACACCACACACCACACACACACACACACACCACACACACACACACACACACACACACACACACACCACACACACACACACACACCACACACACACACACACACACACACACACACACACACAAACCCACACACACACACACACACACACACACCACACACACACACACACACACACGTAAAATCAGGGCCCTGGTGCTCCCAATCTAAACAGTCTGGGTGCGGGACGACACCGTTTATTCTATCTTTTTTGCTTCCTTCCTTCCAGGCCCTCGCACAACAAAGCGTGACACCGGCTGATGTGTGCACAATAAATGTTGCAGCAAACAGAAATCTGAACCATATCTGAGTTCACAATCGTACGTTCCCAGCGACAGAGCCAAGGTTTTCTGGGAGGAAGAGGAGGAGGAAGAGGAGGAGGAGGAGGAGAAACCGGTCTGTTCACAAGGCCACAATCCAACAGGGACGAATAAACAATGTTGTGAAAACTGCACACCCAGTGAGGGCAACAAAGAGGTATTTTAAAGGTATAGGAAGTATTATTAGACATGATTCCTTTGTTTCATACACAGGAGTGTTAGAGCCAGGCATAAGGAGGAGAAATGGGAGATTTCTTTGTGAGAATATCTTGTCAAATTACTAGCATTAGCGAGTTGACTTTAATCTCGGCATCTCTACTTGTTCTCACAATACAAAATAACAGTTTTTCCGCCCTTATACTCTTCTGTAGTTCCCTAGGGTTGTGCCACCTTAATGAAGACTTGGAGCGCAACAAGATGCCATCCTTCCTACGATCTTCAATATCCAAGCTTCACAGAGTGGCGTATCTTTCTAACAAACCATATTTGACTAAAACACAATTCTGTGTGCAAGCTTACAGTTTCATTTTGTATTTTAGCTAACTTGCTCGCAGGCTGCTCTTGATTTTACGGGGGGGGGAATTCAGAGCAGGGGAGTTGTAATGATGGGACATTTTATGTTTTAAGGAGGTCATTGTCTCAATTGGCTCAAAGCCTAAATTCCACACTATCACTTTCCTAAATGTTGGTACAGGACGTAGCTCATTTCCTTCTTAATGTCTTTCAAAATGGATTTACACATTATCTGGATGCCTCAGATGGGACCAGGCTGGTTATTTACGGCCTTCTGCTTTCCCACTGGCTCCCTGACGATCTATAAAGCGGTGCGTTAGGTGACAACACCTAAAAAGGCCTGAGTCGGAGCTGCTGTCATCGACACGGCACAGGAAGAACAAGGCGAGCAGGAATGTGGCATCCCCCGCTATAATTTATACCCCATTTTTCATGGCTGTCTTACAATCAATCAGCAACACATTGCATTGTTTGAAGGGTTTTTTCCACTGCCTGGAACCAATCACTGGGAAAATAGGAGCCCGCGTCTGAAGCCGTGCAGTCCGTTGACATTTCACAAAGAATTGATTGTTTTACCAACCCAATGAGGGGAAACGCACACACATCGGGGTCTGAGACTCGGAGTGTGTGTGGTCCCGGTTTCAAAGCATCTCCATAGATTCCTGTGAATTTTACCTGGAGATTAAAGTAGCAGCAAATCCTCAGAGTGCATCCCTGCAAACGACACAAACAGGAAACCTTCACAGAGGTTTGAAGTGTGCATGCAGCGTGAAGCGAGGAGTGTGTTAATGCTTTTCAGGAGACTTTTAATAGGAGACATTTGCTTTCTTGTCTGGCGTTTATAGGAGAGTCGTAACTGCATGAGGCGCGAGTCTGGGACTAAATTGGGCTTTGAGGTCATCTATCTTCCTGCAAAAGATAAGAGGAAACCTCAGAGCTCACACACACACACACACACACACACACACACACAAAGACCTGGTGACCGTCATCTAATTAGCTCTTGTCATTGTTCCCTCCCGAAGGATCTCTAAATCTGGAAGGAAGAAACACACCCTGACCTCCCTTGCGGTCTTTAAACACACACGCCATCTCTCAAATGTGTTCCCCATTGCTCACAGCAAATAAAAGCACAATGACATGAGAGGATACACAACATTGTGAGACAATACCCACTGATGGAAAACCAAATAACCTTCCATGACCATGCAGAGACTCTTCCAATAAATGTAAAAATATTCTTCCTTCCTGGTTTTGTTAACGTGCTTTTCCAGGCTGGTTTCCACAACAGCTGGCTTTGAAAAGCCCCACTTAATGCAGTGCGTACACATCAAACGAGGTGGGAAATAAGCTCTGCTCTATTCATGTAATGTGACTCAATATTCCCATTCCCAGATGTTCCACGACTTCCACTGACATACCAAGGAATCTGATATTTCCTGAAAGTAGCCTGGTCTGGAATACAGTACTTAAATATTTCATGATGTCTTAGAAATCCCCCTTTTCTGTAGAAGCCCATCTCAGAAAATGGTTTACAGGAAAGACTAGGACTAACTACTGTTACATTATCGAATACAATGCAGATTATTTACCTAATTAGGACCTATAAATGTCTGAAAGCAGTGAAAAACGTCCATGACAGTTACTTAAAATCCAAGTTGATGTGTAAAAATGCTTTACTTTGTCAATTCAGACCCCAAAGATATTCAAAAACAACATATCTCAATGGTAAAGAAGCTGACTTTCTGCATGAATAATAACTGCATCTATTGACAAAAGTCTATATATTTTTTGCAGCTTCACTTAAAAGACGTGGAAAAATTATATATAACGGTTCTGAGTTAAGCCAGCTGCGGCCAACTGTCTGGAGGTATGGCAACAGGTCTGCAGCGTGCTGATTTACTGCATAGCTAACATAGCTGAGCAGAAGCAAGGGGGGTGTGTGGTGTGTGTGTGTGTGTGTGTGTGTGTGTGTGTGTGTGTGTGTGTGGAGGCGTTAAGCCTTCAGGGACACCTGTGGAAAGTACAAACAGTGACAGGCACGTACAGCCATTGAGCTGAAATATGTAGCCTCGCAAAAGCCAGACACATTTAACACAAACAGAGCGAGGAAGACAGAAAGCAATTTAAACTGAATAACCTGAACCAACATCAGCTGAGGTTGCTGTGGTTACCGAGATCTTCGCTGCTGCAAACGCTGCCATGGAAAAGGTATCTAATTTAAACAAAGCTTGTGATGTCTCATACAATATGAATGCGCTACGATGCAATGATAGAGAGATACATGTGTTACTGGAAGACTCAATATTTAACTATGGGTTACAAAACTCAATTAGATGTTTGACGATGCGATATGTTACACAAGATGTTACAAGTGACACTATGATGGGATATGATGTTAAAATGTATAAGTAGTGACTTAATATACAACATTTTGGCTCTAGTGTAAATGTTTTTTCTCTACCTCATTAAGATCCAGACGTTTTTGTGAAACGTAACTTTAGGACAAGCATTCGTCCCTCAGATCCTGTTTCACGCCTTGGAGGTGTTGTTATTTACACTTTAAGGCAGGGGTGTCAAACTCAAGGCCCGGGGGCCAAATCCGGCCCGTGACTTCATTTTCTGTGGCCCCACAAGAGCTTGCAAAGAATATTATATGTTTATTATACGGTTACATGATTTACAGAAGCACGTTGCCCATAAACTGCATGTCCCACAATGCATCTCAAATTAGACTTTTTTCTTAGAATTTCACTTTTTTTCTTCTAAATATGGCTTTTTTCTTAGAATGTGCCTTTTCTCCAAAAAAATTTGGAAGATATTATTTTATATATATTTATATGGTTATGTATTTTTAAATAGTCTTGAAGTTACAACCGGCCCTTTGAGTGCAGCCATAATGCTGATGTGGCCTGCGATTAAATTGAGTTTGACACCCCTGCTTTAAGGCCACATTAACAACAAAGTGTGACTTAAGTACGACTCCACATTACAGCCTTTAAGCAGGGTACGAATTACATGAGGTAAACACTAAAAATTGGTGCCCAATTCTTAGAGTTTATGTAGTTGTAATAATCATAACATAAACTCAGAGAAAGGAGGTTGGATGTAGTTTGAAGTTAGTCATGTCAAGCTTGTTTATAGTTGTTTTCGATCACATCATTTCTTTGAATCTATCTGTATTGCTACTGAATCGCACATTTAAAACATGCTCCAATATTCGTGTGGGAAACCCCAGAGAAAAGCCAAAAAATGTTCCTTTCATGTCCATATGTGTGTGGTCTATCACATTTTCCCCATCTGCTAGGATCTTAAAGGTCTTTCAGTGTGGCCCGGCCTTTATAAAGCTTAACATTCCCACAGCGAACGGTACGACACAGAGTTCAAGGTGTTCGGTGTCGGGAGCGGACATTTTAATGTCAGGTGTAACATCAGACAGAGAGTCCTTCCCAGCATTAGCGCACAGGAAGTGCATTCATCTCCTGTCCTTTCTCTGTATCACCTCCGTACGCTCAAGGCTCTCTCGCCAGTCGGCAAATTCCAGTGTGATTCAATTTCCCCTTGAAAACGAGGTAGGCTTTAGTGAACCACGCCACTTCTCTTTCACTCTGCAGAGGATCTGGGCCTGCTGGGTACAATAGGGGTCTTTGTAGCGGAGGAAGTAGGAACCTTTAGTCTGAGGAATGCCAGACATGCGGCTCCAATTCTCTGAACCCAGACATTTGATCCAATGCAACAATGGCCGCCGACACAAGAATGGAGGGGGCCCGGTGTGTGAGGAGCTGCATGGAAAAGGTCTCATGGTTCAGCTGTCCTGCATTACAGGGGAACATGTTGGAGAGGCAACAGACGGAAATCATAATCCGAGCTCCGCTATCTTCCTTTCAAACTATTTTTCTTCCTGTTTTCCAAAGTGGGTCATCTTTTAATGTGTCGGCAGCTGTTCAAATAAAAATCAAAAACAACAAGAACTTTCCCTCAAGGTTTCCCGGGATATTATCAGATGAGATCCATAGGGTCCAACGCACCAGTGGCGTTTTCTCCCGGAGGCCAAGGGAAGCCAGGCTTCCCCTGTTTTTTCGTATTGTAGTTATAACTTAAATAAATAAATAAAAACACTTTGTTTTGTTTCTGTAATTCTACTTTCCTGTGTGTTCCTGCCGGACCGTCTCTCCGTCTCTCCCCCATTCTCATTGAGTATTTTACAAAGAGTGAAACAGCGCCCCTCTAGATGTCATGGTGAAACAGTAGATTGCATTCACTGTTGCGAGAGGAGGCCAGCAGAATCTAGCTTCCCTTGGTGAAAAAAAATTGAGGGATTAACCAATCAGATAAGGCCCACGTGATGCCCCTGCCAACCTGTGATTGGTCAGGGCCATGCCAGGGGAAGCCAGCCGCCTCTAGCTTCCCTTCAGGGGCGGCTGGCGGCTGGCGATTTGATTGGACACTGCCATCCAATCACATCAACATCAATTTGAATACTGTAACTGTCATCACCGCCGTTAGAAATGATCAAGCAAATGAAGCATTATGGAGGGAGGAGATTTGGCGTACTTAATTAAGCATAACTTCACTAAACTTCCGCTACAGCAGCAACTAAACATTAAAGCAGATGGCAGGACAACGCCCACACTCGAGCTGTGTACACAGAGGAATAAGGGATCTAATCGGACGTTCAATGAGGACAATTATGTCCGCACGGAGTGGCTAACTGGAAGCGCTAAACTTCAGCGTCTATTTTGCTGGCCATGTCTTCTTTTTGACAAGGGTTCGTGCTCCCTGAACAATCCTTGGGCAACTTCAGGATTCATCGACCTTGCCAACCTGTCACGGGCAATTGAGAGGCACGGTAAATCTAAAAATCATATAGATTGTGCTGTGAAATTAAAGCTTTTTGGACGCGTCAGGATTGACGAGGCTCTGGATGTAGCAAGAACCATTAGCACAAAGAAGCACAACGAACAAGTAAAAAAGAACCGGGATATTCTGAGGAAACTCATCATTGCTGCCCTGTACCTTGCACGTCAAGAGCAAGCATTCAGGGGACACAATGAGGCCGCTGGCAGCTCTAACAGGGGCCATTTTGTAGAGCTGGTACGTGCATTTGCAGAGTTTGACACTGCACTCGCGGAGCACTTGGGATCGTCAACAGTCTTCAGTGGTATGTCAAACACCATACAAAATGACATAATTGAGAGCATAGCTCGTTGTATCCAGGATGAGACTGATAAAGAAATACACATTTCTCCTTTCATTGCTGTACAAGTGGATGACACATCAGACATCTCCAATAAGTGCCAACTCACTATCATAATCAGATATGTGAATGAAAAAGGCAGTGTGTGTGAACGTTTCCTCGGCTTTTTTGATGTCAGCTTAGAAAGAGATGCAAAAGCTGTAACATCAGTTGTCATGAGAGCCATCGGGAACTACAGCCCAACAAACAAACTGATTTGTCAGACTTATGACGGAGCAAGCTGCATGAGTGGACAGCACGGTGGCGTTCAGGCTTTAGTGAAAGCACACTGCCCCAATGCGCTATTCATCCACTGCTATGCTCACAAATTAAATTTGGTTTTAGCACAAGGCACAAACAACATCCAAGCAGCCAAACTGTTTTTTGCCAATCTCGATGCCTTCCACAATTTTTTCTCACGTTCATGTAAGAGATCAGCACTACTGTCTGAAGTTGATCGAGCTGTGCGTGTACCAGGGGGTTCTGCTGTGAGGTGGAATTTTAAAAGCCGCGCAGTACACGCCATCCATGAAGGACGCGGGTCGCTCTGTATCGCTTTTGACAGGATAATGACAGAGCCGGGATGGGACAAAGAGACCATTGCACAGAGTGCTTCCTTGAAGCAAAAACTTGAGGATTTTGACTTCACCTTCCTGCTCGGGGTCTTTCAGTCCATTTTCGGCCTCACAGAACCACTCTTCCAGGTTCTGCAAAGCAAGACGGCGGACATAAAAAAATGCCAGGATCGGATCATGAGCACTCTCAGCGCTCTCAAAGCCACAAGAACAGATGAGACATTCAGTCGCATTTACGATGACACGGTCAAAGCAGTCGGCGATCCTGTGCCCCGACGTAAACGACGTCGCCGCGGCTGGGACGACCTGGAGCAAGGGTTTAACCAGCACCAAGAAGGAGACGAGGAAACGGTTGTGTCTTTCCGGCGTCTTTACTTCCAGATTGTTGACGGCATAGTGTTGCACATGACCCAAAGATTTGCAGATATGGAGCACCTGCACTTTTTTCGGATACTGGAACACACATCATTCACATCGTTCTGCAACCCTGATGCATTTCCCAGCAGTGAGCTGGCTCAGCTGATCAACACGTATCCATTCTTTGATGAGCAGAAGTTAAGGAATGAGCTGCACACGCTGTACAACAACAGGTTGTTTCACAAGCCACCAGGAGAGCTGATACAGCTTCTTATTGAGGATGACCTACAGGGCACACTCTCCGAGGTCTACAAGCTGCTCCAGCTCATGCTCACGATACCAGCCACCAGCACATCAGCAGAGCGCTCCTTTTCCTGTCTAAAAAGGATCAAAACGTATCTGAGGAACACGTGTGGACAGGACAGACTTGTCAACCTAGCCACAATATCCATTGACTCTGTTGTTGTGGAGGACCTAAAGGCCGCTGGGAAGTTCTATGACATTGTTATTGACCACTTCGCTACCATGAAAGACAGGAGAATGGCCTTCCTCTTCAAATAGGGTGAGTGAAATGCACACCCCTTTCTCTCTGTGCATACCTGTTGCCTGAACTGCCCGTGTAGCT
Source organism: Gymnodraco acuticeps (assembly GCF_902827175.1). Taxonomy (NCBI): domain Eukaryota; kingdom Metazoa; phylum Chordata; class Actinopteri; order Perciformes; family Bathydraconidae; genus Gymnodraco; species Gymnodraco acuticeps. The sequence continues at coordinate 206,308 of NW_022991348.1, forward strand.
ATGTGTGCAATTTCTGATGTGGTTCTGTTGGTTATTGTGCATTGCTTGCCTGGATTTAGCTGCAGGTGTTCAGTCTGAAGTAGTTGTTTTATTGCAGTTGTTTAATTAGCACAGGGTGCTGCTATCCGAAAATCAGCACCGCAGATAGCATGCCATATAGGGCCCGATCACCTGAATAGATGAGATTGTTTATATTTTTGTGTTACTTTTGGACTACGGACTGAACTAATTACAGAGACGAGGACTGTTGCTGCACTTGCAGTGTGTGTTAGTGTAACAGATGTAAATATGCAGTGGGGTTTATTTAATTTAATTTTGTATAATCACACACATTCTGTGTTTTATATTATTGTATTCTGTGTTCTTCATTTTATTGAATGTTAAATACCTGGCAAGGTCGGAGAGCTGTGCTCAGGAGTTTATTGTTGTGAGGACTTTAATTTCCTTTCTTTGTGATTTTACTTTTTGTATATATTGTGTCCCTCACGTTTCCTCTTCCCTTTTTGTAAACGTTCCAAGCAATGAGAGGAGTCACTGAGGGAAATGTATGTAAAACTGATCATTGTATCTGTTATCAGATTCAGACATTAAACAGAGATCGTCTCAACTTTACGCTGACTCGGCGGGTCTCGTCCATTATCAACACAACGCATACTGATACTTTGATGTGAACGTAAAACTTTAAAGGTCTCCTGATTTAGTTTGTGAATGAATGCTTCTTATTTATTAATTACCGAATCTGCACTGCGCATTGAGCGGCTGGTATTGCATTGGTGGGTGGAGGTTGGCATAAATTAATAAGAAAATGCTTAAATTAATAAGACGAGAGAGTTTCAGCTGGAGAGTGCATGCGGACCTGTCGCTTAGATAACAGGCGTGTACAAGTCCTGCATCTGTATGATACAAATGTGTGTAAAATGTTACCGGGCGCTGTAATCACTCATCTGGTTACGTTATTGACCACCCCCCCCCCCCCCCCCCCCCCCCCCGACCCAAAAACATTGGCTTCCCCTACATTTTTCCCCACCCCACGCTACTGCAACGCACGGGTCTCTTCGGAGAGCTCCTGGGGTTTTATCCGTCCTAGCTTTGGCGAGTTGCCTCAGGAAGTCGGAGCAAACACCTCACACAATATTTGATGCAGTGTGTGTTAAGGGAAAGCTCTGATCAACCAACCAAAGATGGTGGAGAGCCGAAGCTGGTATTCTATCTATTACATTTTCAGAAACAACGCACTAAATCAACGCTAATATTGCTCCACATCTGCCGTTTGTGTAAATAAGAACTGTTTGCTAACACGTTGTGCAGCCCAAAAATCAAACATATGCAAGTTTAAAAGCCAATAAATCGTAAAAAACAATACTTTTTTTGATGCTTTTCTTTGTTGTATACGACTGTGAATCGCATATGTTTGGACTGGACAAATAATTTAAAGATTGGCTTTGAGAAAGTGCGATGAACATTTGTATTTTGTTGCTGTGTAACAAATTATAATGAAAACAGTTGACAGTTGCAGCCCTGTGTGAGATTACCTTCTTACAGGTGGATTTTTTTCTCATTTCCCCTTGAATGTGAAGAGGCCTCAGGCTCCTAGCTGCAGGCGTTGCTTCTGTTTACCTTCCCTGTCTTCCTATCCTCCCGTTTGACTCGCACACAAACACCTTCGCAGAGTGCTTAGACGTACAGGCAGCAGACAGGGAGCGTAAAGCACTTCCTCTGCTGCTGCTGCTGAGCGATGAATCAAAGGCAGGGGAGCTAGCACAGACAGGGTGGGACAAATGGAAGGCAATACACCCGGTAGGCATTTACCTTAATGACCTGAATTACTGCCATCACCCTCCCTTCCAAAAAATACACACGCCAGCCATCTCATTAGGCCACTCATCACTGCAGAACAAAGACCACCACGGTGTGTGAAGGTGTGTGTTTGTAAGGGAGGGGGTTGGAGTGTTTATCCTGGGCTTTGTCCCGGTGCAACACACACACACACACACACACACACACACACACACACACACACACACACCTCATGAGATAAGGGATCGATTGGATTGGCCATGGTTGATGGGTGTCTCTACAAAAGGACCAGTCAGGCTGAAGGCTGTATCAATCAGTCTCAGTGTGTGTGTGTGTGTGTGTGTGTGTGTGTGTGTGTGTGTGTGTGTGTGTGTGTGTGTGTGTGTTGGGTGGGGGTTTGGATTGAAGGGGTTGGCTCAATCTCAGCCCCACTGATCTAATAGGAACGGCGTCCCCCCCTTGCTGTTTTATGAAGCAGAGAGAAGAAGTAAAATGGCTCCAGGCGGTCGGCCAACACAGTGCAATAAAACTAAATTCTCACTCTGGCCGACTTTCATTTCTCCGCCTTTCTATTTCCACAGCGCACACATACTGTGGGGGGTGAAGGAATTTGAAATCCGACCTCCTTGTACGACTGGCTTGTGGTGTTACTAGCTCTGAAGTGTACAAAACAGCACAAATCCAACTATTTTCTGCTCAAAATCTGCTCGATTGTGCAAAACCTGTTCATTGATTCTTTAGTTTTGCGTGGTTTACAAAGTTATTCAAACATGGCTCAGGAATTCTAAGCTAGAGACCCGCAACAGCTGTGTGTCCATTTGTCCCCGCCCATCACACACACACACACACACAACATACGCCTCACTCACGCCTGACTGCTGTGTTATTCCCTGCTAAGGCATTGAGGGGGAGGAGGGGGGGGCGCAGCAGCTGGTTAGGACCCTGAACACAAAGTCCAACCAACAAGCGATAAACATTTGGAGAGCCAGTACACGTGTTGCACAACAAAACTTTCCCAAAAAGCCGCAGTGGGAGGAATGTCAAAGTGTGTTCTCCAGATGTGTGAATGCGCTCAATCCAGCCTTTCATTATCCTTCCTTTCCTGTTTCTGCTTTAGCTTTTCTCTGCTGGGAAAAATTCATAAATCAGATCCAGCTCTTTGATGCTGTGTGACACCGAACTATACGTTTGTATGTAGGTAAAAGGTGACTGGGGGAAACGTGTGGAGCTGAAACTCAGACTGTGAAAAAGGGATTAACCCAGCTTTTTATTAAAATGGGTCACGGATTCATTTCATTATTCAGAAATGTAAGCCTGGGCCTCTTAATATCCTATGAGTTGGACATTTAAGGGCACCAGTGTTACAGACGGACACATATGGATGAATCTGATCATCGCAAGAGATGCATTATGTCCTCAGAGGTCGCAGAGGGTTAGTGACCTGCACGCACGGACATGTTGGGACATTTCACCACAGCAGATTCGACACGACACAAGAGAGAGGTGATGGAGGTTCATAATTACCTGAGGTGTCCCACAAACTGAGCTCAATCCTCTGCGTGTCGATTTCAAAACTGGCGGTGTAGTTTTCAAACACTGTGGGGACGTAGGTCTGCAGGAAACAGGAATAAAAGACGTGTTTACATCATACACTTAGAGGGGGAGAAATGATCAACAATGAGGCTAATAGACAGGGGAGTACGGCTTACCACCTGGCGCGCGGTAATACAACATGTACAATAACTAGCATCATAATAATTACCTCTTTTATTGTAAGTTCGTCCTTCAGTAAAGACATTCATTGTAATCAACATTTGCTTGCCTCTAGTTTTTTAGCGCTGTATCTTTGCTGTTGTAATTGTGTGTGTTACAAATAAAGGATGTATTATTTCTGTAAAAATAACAGCAGCACTAATACATATTACAGCTTCAGCACATAGGCATCAAACAGACTATAGGTAACACTCAATGCATGCCCTTCAGCATCCTTGCAGCACACACACATCCCTCTCCATACCGCACAGCTTATACATCCCATAATGATAGATAGCGGGTTAATGAGCGTTATGTTCTCACCTCGGGGAAGCAGTCCTTGGCGAACACGTGAAGCAGGGCGGTCTTCCCGCACTGGCTGTCTCCCACCACCACGATCTTACACTTCACACTCTGACTGGGCTCCATGCCGGATAGCAGAGATAGTTTCTGACAGGACCGTCTCTCCTTCATTGATTTCAACCGGAACAAAATAAAAATAAAAGTCCAATCAGGAGACGTAGAAAAGCTGCAGAAGCGTCTCCTTTATGTTGCGTCTCCTTTATGTTGCGCCTCCTCCGGTTTCTCCGCTGCTCTGAGCCGGTGAAAGACACTGGCCTCTATTTATAACATCTCACGAGCCTGACCGGATGACGCGCGCGCCTCCCTCCTGCAGCGCGTGGCCTCCAGCAGGGCGCCCCCGTTTGGACAGTCCAATAACCACAGCTATCAACATTCAATACAAACTTGTACTATATTGTATATGTGTAGGAAGACATAAAGAGACACATACGACAATTTCAAGGATGTATAGGACATTTGACAATGTATATATAAAGTATCCAATGTTTATACTTTGTAAGTTGGTCTCTTAAGTTTCTTTAGTGTATTCTAACTAATTCTGTATATTTTGTACTGTGTCTGTTCATGTTTATTTTCTATTTTAATTCATGTGCAATCCCTTGTGAACATGCAGATGCAACAGTTTTCCAATGTGGAATCAATAAAGTACATCTAATTAAAAAAAGACAGGAAGGCAACAATGAAGCAGACCCATTGTCTTTTTAAGGAACATTTTACTGCATTGGTTTTCTTTGTGTATAATAAATAAAAAGATGTATCAACACGTCTCATTATCACCTTTATATGTTATCTTAGTTCCTACAGAGAAGTATCCCTCTTCCTGCATACTAGCTGAACATTGTGCGCAGGTATTGATCGAGTCACCCATGTTTGTTTCTCTAGAAGCAATCAAATTTGGAAAGCCAATAAACCCAGTGCTGCTTTGGTTTCCCCTTATTATCTGAGAACAATACACACACTTATTATAGCAGAGAAAACACATTATGAGAAGATGGAGAAAAGATTTCCCTGCAGGCTTCACAATGCACCACATTTCCATCTTTCAGTGTGAACAGACCCTCTTGGTCCCAAGGCATCATCTCCAAGCCTTCGGGCTGCTTTCCCAACATGGCAGCACTAATTTCTCTACAAAAATGGGAAAGCAGCAGCGTTGTGCATCAGCTCTCCCCTCTGTGACAGAGTGATTGGACTCTGTGTGTCGCTGGCAGCGTTTTGTTTTACAGTGAGACAGCTCCACCCTGCAGGCTGTGAGCTGGGAGTCCCGTCTGTTGTGTGGGAGCATCACTGCCAGCAGAAAAAAACGGATTTGAGTCACTATGGCTCTGCTATTTGGCTGCCATCTCTGTACCGTATGCATTTAACCCCATCACAATTCTGTCTTAATATGGAAAATATGTTGATTTTACCTGCATGTGCTGCAACACAATCATTTTACGTCTCATCTGTTAACCTTCCATGGTCTTTATCATCCCAAATAAATGCAGCTAGCTGAAATATGAAAGTGTCACAGCAGAGGTGAGCAAAACCACATTAGCTGAGGTGTTTACACACTGCGCCCCTGTGCCCTTCTCTCTGTGTGTTGGTGTGTGTGTGTGTGTGTGTGGTGTGTGTGTGTGTGTGTGTGTGTGTGTGTGTGTGTGTGTGTGTGTGTGTGTGTGTGTGTGTGTGTGTGTTATAGCCTGAAGCATTGCCAATCTCACTTGCAACCACACATTTGGGTCAAAGTGAGAATGTGCAGAAAGATCTTAAAAGGAAATGTCTCCCATTTATTTATCTATACCAATCTGTGATGTATCGAGGGGTTTTCTTATGTTCAATAGTCGTCTTTTTGTTCCCTTAGCCTGATCTACATCTCTGACTTCAATACATTTCCCAAAAGGCCTTGTAGCAAACATGATCTTTCTTATACAACAATTGTAAAACTGGCTTTCATTTGGGACGATTTCTGAATAAAAACATATGAGAACAATAAAACAATCCAAAAACTTGTTGAAAAATCCCATTGGCTTTTTGTCATGGGAACCAACTAACTTCCTCTTTGACTTGTCATCCCTGCAGTGCTTTATTTCAGCTCAGAGAAAAGACTCACATCCTTGAGAAGAAGAAGAATCTACACTCCACATGTCCTGTATTGCATTCTGGTCTATCGAGTGTTAAGTCAATATATACATTCCCTTCCCCCGTGCATCTACAGCATGATTGATGTTTCTCACTGAAAGAGATAACAAAACAGGTCCAGAACACACAGCTAGTCGACATTAAAGCGGCCCTTTGTGTGAATGGGATTGGCAGGCAAGTGCAGCCGCCCAAATACTGTACATGCGTGCGTCCCAGAATAGCAATGAGGGTGCCACCTGTTTCTGGTCACATGGTGCCGTCAACATCTTGCACATTTCCATGACGGCATTCAAACACGGAGCTCATTTTTCCTACAACATCAACACATGCATTTTTAATTTGTACCCCTACAGCAGTCTTTACTTTGGAGGCTTTATTCACAGGAAATTGTAGTTTGGCATCAGCTGGGTTTCAGGCATGATCTTGAGGTATCCTTGAGTAAAACGTCAATAAACTCAAATACTGCAGCACTCCTTTGGGAACCCTTTAACCACGTACCACACGCAACAGAATACAGCAGAAATACCTTCCTTTTTTTGCCTTTCTGTGAATATATGATGCAGGTTTTTGAAGGAAAATAGCATTTTAGTCCTTGAATTAATTATTTTGAATGCTTAAACTCCAATGTATCATACCAAGTAATGATATAGTGTACATTTGAATGAATACACTGTGAATAAACAGAACATTTAAGGCATACACACACTTATTGACCTTGGTGTGTATTCCCGTAATGCTTTATTGCACAACTAGGTCAGCCGTATCTACCTTGCAGTATTTTGTAAAGCCCTTCCACATGTTGGCACCCTGACAGTTGGAAACATGGCATTAAATCAGCTATTTTTAAAGCCACAAATAACTGAATTATTCATACTGAAAGTACCTCAGAGCAGAAATGCTGGAGTTTCCGATGACAACTTGTGTTTTGCATGGCGAGCAAACATCGCTACCCTGCAGGTCAGGGTCACGCACCGATGCACGTAATTCCTCCTGTGTGAGGGGAAAATAAGAACATTTGTCAGGTTTGTGCAACGATTTTCCCAGACATTTTTATTGAGAAGAAGCGTCAGCAATAGTACAGACTTCTTTGGGGTGGAAATCATGCTTCCCTTTTTCAACATGGAAGACAAACAGACGTACAACATTCAGGAGAAGACAACATACAAACAGATGTAATACTTTAATATGCAGATAAAGTTAAAGTGCAGGAATATATCACTGTCTTTAATGGCGCGTTTCCACTGCAGCGGGTAGCTCGCTTTAAGCGTGCCGAACCGTGCGGGGCCCGTTTTTGGTTGCGCTTCCACTTGGCCTAGTTTTTCACCTTTTTTCTGGCCCGACTAAATCGTGGTTCTAGGGCCAGGAACAACCAGGCTGAGTCGGGCTGAGTATGCTAAACTAGAGAAAGAATCGCTGGCAAGGGGGCTACAACTACAACAAGATGAACATATTTGACCGTGATTTAATTGTAATACACGTTTCAAAATGATGCCGAAGTAACAACATACTGATACCGGTTAGTAAAAACCATGAATTAATGCTTTGACAAGTCTGCAGACAGACGGCAGGCGAAAAACCTTTTAAAATGCGTGTTTTCTAAATGGAGCTTGGCTAAGCTAACGTTATATATGCTCCGACCGTCCACACTCACAACAACGGCCTATACAGACATAAATAAAGCAGCGACTGTATTCTCCATGACACAGGCAGTCTGTGGTTTGTACTTGTTTAACTTTTGTCTAGTTTCTGAACAGATATGAAGAGCTGTGAGCTCTGAGTGCTAACAGCTAACGGCTGTGTTGTTTTTTGGGGCGCTCATTGAAGATTACGTCACGGCTCCACCTACACTGCGTTACTATAGTAACTACCCTAGTTCCTAAACTGTAATGGAAGCGCAGCATTAAAGTGACCCTGGCCTAATAAGGCCTAACCAAACCGAGCGAGGCCTGCAGTGGAAACGCGCCATAAGTCTGTTTGTCTTTGCTTTAAGACATATGTAGCGATGTTGTTATCCAAGCATTTTCCAGACATTTTAAGCAATCACAGGTACAGTAAGCATTTATAAACGATGGTTTTAAAAGCATGTCTCAAGATGATGAAGAATGAGTAACTAACAGACTGATTTGAAGTGAATTTAAAGGGGTTTTTGCTGCCGGGGCTGCAGAGCTGGAGGTGTGTGAGGAGGAGTGTAGGTCAGTGGGCCGCGCTGCCCCTCAGTTATCTCTGTCGTCGTGCATTCAATCAGCGACGCACTGACATTTACTGCCGGGGCAAACACACACACACACACACACACACACACACACACACACACACACACACACACACACACACACACACACACACACACACACCCTCGCTCAGATTGAGAGGGATTTCCTCGACGGTTAGTCACCGCGACTGGGAAATTAAGGGCAGATTCAAAGCATTCAGGGAGAAAAAGCAATGGTTTCCTTTGTTCTTGAGTCAAAACAAGTGCATGGGAGTATTAGAAGTGTCTGCTGTGTTTGCCTTGGCTTTTGAAAATGAAATATATGAGTCGTTAACATGCAGGTCGTTTGTTGACATATGCATTGACATAATCTTTGATTTAACGACGCTGTCCACTGCATCGAAGCAATTTCATTTAGATTGTATTATAGATTTCTCATGACAGTTTGACAGTACAAGGACGGAGCAATAACAAGATAGATGGGGTTACCGTGTTTAATTACTTCATGTGTTTCTAGAAGTGCATGCACATGTTCTCGCATTGTAACAGCTTTTTCGTTTGTGTCAAAGCGGTGAATAAAATCTCCAAAGCGCGTGTGTAAGATGAAATACATTTTGTTAAACACGAGATGTCAGAGACTAGTTTGACCTCTCCGTTTTCTGCCCGGCTCGCAGCTTTAATCTGTGGCTGACAGCAGCAGGGGGCCGCAGTCTGAAAATACTCAGAACAAGAGGTTATTTCACACCAGCTGACGTGTGTGTGTGTGTGTGTGTGTGTGTGTGTGTGTGTGTGTGTGTGTGTGTGTGTGTGTGTGTGTGTGTGTGTGTGTGTGTGTGTGTGTGTGTGTGTGAGTGTGTGTGTTCCGGGAGTGGCTATATACAGGACCGTCCTGTACACAACCCTCTGAAATGGCTATATACAGGACGGTCCTGTATATAGCCATTTGGCGTTGTGTACAGGACCGTCCTGTATATAGCCTCGGCCGTGTGTTCCTGTACATGTTTGTCTTCACACACACTTTCCCTAAAAGTCATTTGCATGGAGAATGAATGATCAAAGTCTAGATACAGAGTTTACATTTCCAAAACGTGAGTAGGTAACATTATAGTTGTAACATAACACTTCAAGTATTTTTAAATGTTGTTTTCTTTCCAATTAACTCGATTAATTTCACTGTTCGTCATTTCATTTTACGATGTGTTTTAGGTAGACCAGTATGACTACACACTTCAACACACGTCTACATCTGCATTTGACAGGCCTTCTGTGCCGAGTTGAGGTTACTAAATCAAACATTTTCCGATTGGTTGTGAAGGCGGGAGTGATAGTGAACGATGAGTGGGTCTATAAACTTTCCAAAGTTTGAAATAGCTTAGATCTCTGTGTAATGACCCAAACATCCCAGACGTGACCTCGCTGAAATCCTTGTAATCACTGCGCTGAGTGATGACATCTTTTCCATTCGTAGTTTCTGTGTCAGATATGATATAAATTGACCATCGCTGAACACTTACTGGGAATATTTCCAAAATTCCTTTTAGTTTTAAAAATACCATAAAAAGTTCATTCTGTTCTTTCATGTTTTTGGCTTTTGAGAAGTAGAAGAGACTCATGCAACAAGTGAACATTAAAACCTGTTCGACATGTTAATGATTTGTTCATTTTCTAATGAACTCTGTTGTGCCTTTCCCTTTATTCTCTATTGCAAGCAATCATGAGTAATATGTATCCAGGGTCGGTCTGTTCAAACAAGTCATGGGAGTGCACAGCTTCACCAAATGCTGCATGACTCAATGATATAACTCTTACATCAGATAACGTGTCTTTCTTGTGTTTAAAACCTTAGGAAACCCCCTTATTTCAATAAACGCAGAACAGCATCATCAAATAGCAACAACAGAATCTTATTTTGTTGGTTTTCTAGCTCATGACACAATGCCGGGACCCCCTTAATGAATCATCTCTTCCTCCCCTACATATGACATTTTGTTTTAATAAACCATTAGCTTAATATCTTGCACTGCATAGGGCAGCGAGGGCACGACACACACACTCTGACGGGAACACACAGAGACAGACGTGCGGGGAAAAGGCAACGATGCAATGGAGTACAGTAAGTCTGTGCAGTGTCTCTCCCGTCAGTCATTAACTCGGTTCAGGCATGGATACACACTCTGATGAAATGAGGCACAGTCAATGTGTGTGTTTAATAGATTGAAGGATGAATCATACCAGGGCTGACCTGATTCTTCAGTGTGTGTGTGTGTGTGTGTGTGTGTGTGTGTGTGTGTGTGTGTGTGTGTGTGTGTGTGTTTGGAGAGGTTAATGGTGCATGAAATGGTGTCTTCATTAGCATCTCCTCAAGATAAACCACATGAGGGGACAATAATCATATCTGTCAGTTAAATGACAGGAACAAAGGGATATTTGTGAGTCCAATCGTTACAAGACAACTGTTGAAAAGGATTAAAACCCTTTGAATCTGTTTTTAATTATACCTGTAGAGGATCTGTGAGAATTGTAATGCATTTCAATGTTGAAGTGTTGCTTTATTATCTCCATGACGTGGTACCATTAGCTTACATGTCTGACATATTAGTTCAGACTGTACCCTGCCTTATCGTCGATTTACACTAAATGGGACCATCATTTACCAAATGGACATCCTCCTGTAATAAAGCAGACTTGAAACTAGCGTCTCAAGTCTAAACTCAATTGGAAAATGTTTATAGAGGCAATACATCAAGTGACAAGTAGATCATATTCTCCTAGTCTTCTATACAATCTTTTGCAACCAATAGAGAGCAAGTTTAACGCATTGGAGGTGATTTTGCGTATCAATCACTCGTCATCATTCAATTAATGACTTTTCATTTTGCTCTCGTTTGTTTTGTCTGTTGAAGAAATACTTTTCGTCTACAAAATAATCACAGCTGTGTGTTCATGTCGTCTGGGATCAAACCAGCGCCGGCTGTAATGCCTCGTGATCCCCGGAAATGTGCGGCTGCTTTGTGAGGATGTGGTTGCTGTTTTTCCCCTGCTTTTTAACAACCGTGTGCAGACCCACCACAGTCACCCTGACGAGTCAAAATCACAGGGCGATACTGATCTGTGTGTGTGTGTGTGTGTGTGTGTGTGTGTGTGTGTGTGTGTGTGTGTGTGTGTGTGTGTGTGTGTGTGTGTGTGTGTGTGTGTGTGTGTGTGTGTGTGTGTGTGTGTGTGTGTGTGTGTGTGTGTGTGTGTGTGTGTGTGTGTGTGTGTGTGTGATGAGGGCATTTGTATGCCGTCGGCTCCAGTAAAACAGCCTGCGGTGGTGTCATCCATCTCTTTATCACGGTAATAGAATATGAGAAGCTCCATATGTGCGGCGATGATTTTAATGTCGGGACTGAGATTTGCTCTCAGATCTCAGACGAACAAAAGAGAGAAAATGCTGCTGTCGTCAGTGGGTTTGATAAAAGGCGATGAAATATTAAATAGCATTGACTGATGCTAATGTTGACGTGATAGTGAGATTGGGATGTGTTCTTCAATGGCTTTCAGGTGACAGATTATTCCTCCAGGCTGCTTCATTAGAGGCCCTCAGCTGATCATCACAGACAGAAGCTGATTGTTTTTATAATGAATGATCAGGGGATTATGCGTATCATTTTTGGGAGGTTTCATAACCTGATATGCAGTTTCACCATTTTGCATACTTAAAAAATCACAAATGTTTATTTCTGCGCAGAGTAACTGCTCATCTAACGCCCTTTATTTCTCTTATGTTCTCTTATTGCCTTGTTTTTTATGCTGCTGCCAACATTTCCCAAATTGGAATCAAGAAAGTACTAATCTATCTATCCATCTATCTATCCATCTATCTATCTATCTATCTATCTATCTATCTATATATCCATCTATCTATCTATCTATCTATCTATCTATCTATCTATCTATCCATCTATCCATCTATCTATCTATCTATCTATCTATCTATCCATCCATATATCTATCTATCTATCTATCCATCCATCCATCCATCTATCTATCTCTCCATCTATCTATCTATCTATCTATGTATCTATCTATGTATCTATGTATCCATCTATCTATCTATCAATTATCTATCTATCTATCTATCCATCCATCCATCTATATATCTATCTATCTATCCATCTATCCATCTATCTATCTATCCATCCATCCATCCATCCATCCATCCATCCATCCATCCATCCATCCATCCATCCATCCATCCATCCATCCATCCATCCATCCATCCATCCATCCATCCATCTATCTATCTATGTATCTATCTATCTATCTATCTATCTCTCCATCTATCTATCTATGTATGTATCTATGTATCCATCTATCTATCTATCTATCTCTCCATCTATCTATCCATATATCCATCCATCTATCTATCTATCTATCTCTCCATCTCTCCATCTATCTATCTATCTATCTCTCCATCTATCTATCCATCTATCCATCCATCCATCCATCTATCTCTCTATCTATCTGCATAAATTGCTATTTAATTATACAACAAGCTACTTACAGTATCACCTGCTTTAGCTGCTGTATTATTGATTTAGATTCAATTAAAGGTGTCAAATAAAATCCTAGAAACCAGCTTTCCATCTCTCTAACGAAGGTCTCTACATCCACGGTTAAATAGCCCTTCAGATATGACATGTTCTGTCTAAATATAGCTTAAAACCAGGCCATCACTGTGTGGCCCATATATGTGCTAACTCTCCACTAGACCTATATGGAAGTGCATTGATGCTCTGAAGTACACTGCGTCTCGTTTACTTCTGTGCACCGCGTTCAAATGATTAATTATAGCCTTTGACAATGTTTCACTTTGTATTTTGCATTTGGTCGCACTGTAAATGAGTAGAAAAGCACAGGTGAACATAATGAAATGAATCCGTTTCAGATCCTGCTTACTGGCTCCCAACATGACTTACTGGGAATAGCACAGACCATTGTTAATGTTTAGAGAACCACCTGGTTGTTTAATCATGGCAGGACGAATTGTTTGGAGTTTTTATTAGGATTTAAATTATTATTCTCATTATAGATTGATAACAAATCTTCACATTTCAGAAGTTAAAGCAAATATGTGGTGTTTTTGCAGAACTTAAACCCATGGCTTCATGCAGCTTCAATTATCTAAAACATCTCTTGTATGTTGTCTTTATATAATGCACCACATGTTCTCTTACCCTGGTGTGCAGGAGGAGAAATCCCACTTGCTTGAAGCATCTGGGGAAAATGTTCTTCAACGTAGAAACAAAACAAAGAATGTGTTAAACCCCAGAAATCAATGCATTCTAACAAACTAAATACTACATTGTGGATGCAAACAAGAATACGAATATAAGAACACCCGTTCCTGCATGAGACCCAAAGTCTTATGACTCAGCTTCATTCAACAGATGAAGAGTCACGCTGCCTCAATGAAGCAAATGTTGAAATGAACGGTTTAACGTGAGGCTGTGAGACAGTAGAAAGAGGAACATCACTGCCATCAGAGATGTAAAAGAGTCCCTTCTCTCTGTCGGCACTGTGCTTGATGCTCATGCCTGGAAATCAGCACCAGGCACGGATGCAGCAAAGGATGCAAAGCCAAATTGTCCCGATCTGATGGAGGGAGATTTGGGGGAGGGGGGATGGGTGAAGAAGCGGGAGGTGTTGGCATCTGTGAGAGAGCATTGGTGCGCAGGGATATGGGAACTGCATGACTGTAGCATAGAGGGATTATAGGAACTGGATGGACTATGGTTTCGAAGCATTGAGTTTGGCATTATTATCTGCGATCTTTTGAGCCAGACGTGACTATACTTGGAGGACGTTTTGGGAGCTTGTCAACGTTCGTGCTAGCTTGTTAGCAATGTGCATCCATACATGTAACTGCTTGCTAATGTCCACACATGATTCAAACAAAACATAAAACGGAATTATTATTAGCTTCCTCCGAGAGTTCCTTTAAGGGAAACTAAATTGAAATATGCTGTAGTAGCGACATGTCAATCACATTTAGCCACGCCCTAAAACATATGCTGCCTAACTGTAACGTAATTTACAAAATAGACATCATGCTGTATTTAAAATGACTTAAAACTACTGATTGAGAAATGGTAGAAATGTTATTAGTAAATGTAGAAGTACGGTCATTTTCTAGGCTTCTGTACAATCAGACTTCTTTGTGAGACCATATCCCTGCTGGATATTAGAAATAATGCAAGTTTAAAGTACCACAGGTTTGCTTCACTTATTACTTTTCTGTCAGGAAAACAGCAACACAAATATGAAACCCGTCTAATAACGGATGCGTTAAGAGCTTCTGTCTGCGCCTCCTGGAAGAGGGAAAGCACTTAAAGCAAGAGGTGTGTGTTGGGGTTACTTTAAGCCACTGTGGTGCAGGGTTTAGAGGTTTTAGGAGGCGGGGGTTTCATACCAACATGTCTTTGATCTCCTGAAATTGCCTGAGGTCTGAGCAGCATGCTGTGAGAGGGGGGGTAGGTGTGGGGTAAGTAGGTGGAGTGAAGGTGCGTGCATGCAATAAAAACCCAAGATAACACATTAAACACTAGTGCATTGCCGTATATTGAAAGGTAATTGTTTTAATGAGACTTTGTGTCAGGTGTAATAAATATGAGAGGATGTTTAGTTCATAAATCACCTCATACACTATTAACTGGTGGTGTGTATGATATAGGATTACACTGTTTTTAATAGAACAATGATGGTGTGGGAAACATGTGTTTGAACTAAAGGTCTGGATGTGTGTGAGACTGTATGATAATATGCAAGTGTTTCATTGGATATGAAGGCAGTATGAATTCACTATCTTCAGAACAGAAAATTTTATACAATCTGAATTGAAATCGACCTTGAATACATGTTATAGATACTCTGTAGAGGTTAGACCACTATTGGCACCGTAGAGCAACGTTTTGTTGTTGTTGTACAAACTCAAGAAGGCTAAGCTAGAAAATGTGGATATATGCAATGCCTGATTTAGAGTGTTGTTTATGATCTGCTTTCAAAGGTATGAGTTTCCTATTTGTTAGTCTTCTTGGACGGACACAACATAGCTGTGTTTGTTTACCAGACAGCTCCACGGGGGGAATAGATATCGTCCAATTCTTCAACTTTTAGGGGTTTCTGTGGGAGGGTATTGTGGTGTTTATGTGAGATGATGATGCTGTGTGATATATTAACAAATACTCACGTTAGTTCAAGAGGTTGACCTTCAGGTGATGGAGAAAAAGCAGGCAGAGGTGCACCTTGTCTTGTAGAGAAAGTGCACCATAAAGGGAGGAGGCGCCCTGAGCAAAAAAGAGGTATGCTAGTAAAACAAGTACATGAATACATGTGACAGATTTGCAAATGCAGCACAGAGTTGGTGGGCTCGGGGTGTAGCTAAGAGGGGGAAATGTCACTTGTCTCTGCCCGATTTCGGTCTGTCTCCACTTATACAACTCCCATAAAAGCAATAATGTTGTGCAGATGTAGACGTTGTACCCGTGAGCTAACAATATAGAAGGCACAGTATGTGGAGAATGCCTTTCATCAAGGCTTTATGAAGGAGGCGGGCGCTTTGATGATTCTGCTGACATTTCCAGAAGACTTTAAAGACTCCAGTCGGGCTAATCTAATCAGTGTGTTTTCACTCTTCGAGGTGAGCGACCGGAGATGAGGAGACGTCGTGTCTAAGTGCATTTTTAATTAAGCTGTTTGCAGACTGCACACACTGAATTTAATTCTTGGCATTTTTAGTTATGACACGATGCACAATCTGTCTACATGTCTCCCTCTTGTCTCACCCCTTTGTTTTAGCATTAACATTTGACTTAAAGCCAACGCCATTCATCTTCACCACACGACTGATTTCAGAAGCCGACGGCATACAAATGCCCTCATCACACACACACACACACACACACACACACACACACACACACACACACACACACACACACACACACACACACACACACACACACACACACACACACACACACACACACACACACACACACACACACACACACCTGCATGTGCAAACACACCCATGCTGGCACATCCTGTTGGCTCAGTAGGCCACTGATGTATTCCCAACCTTTTCTTACTCGCCGCCTCCATCTGTCCTTTCTCTCTCTTCACCATTTGGTCCAGAAACAGATACCATTTGTGTGGAAAGACGGAGTTATGAATTATACAAGGAATCTTTTTATGTAATCTGTTCCCAGTGTAATTATGTAAATCTTCCTTTTGTCAAGGGGGGCTGGATTCTTTGTTTGGCTGTCACAGAAATGGCACCGTTTTTTGGGTCTAATTTATTGCACATTTTCCTCAGGGTAAGTGAACTCACCATCTGAATTTCACAGTGCTACAGATTGTATTATCAAGCTGGGGTCCTGTGGTCAGTGCAGCATGTATAACTGCAGGCAGGATATAAAAACGGTGCCACTAATGCCATTTCTGTCCAGGCTTCAATTTTCAAATTGTCCAGGCCATTAAATCGTACAGGTGCTTTCACACAAATCTCAATTATGAGCCTCTGTTTCTGCAGAGTTTCCCCCTCCTGCACACGTCCATTTTAAAACAAGACGGAGTGCACAGAATGATCTGGAGACACACAAATCATCGGCTGCCACCCGAGAGATACGCCTCTCTCAGGACTCTGCTGTCTTTTGTCAGGTAATGGAGCTGAGAGATGAGGGATGACATTGAGAATGTCTCCCACTTGGCAGCATAACCAATCAGATGATATTTTGGAACGGCTAGAGTCAATGAACCAGTTCAGCCATTTATCCTGACCAAAAACTGCATCACTTTCTACAAAAAAGGGTTATTTTCTACTACGATTTCTGTCCTCTTTTGACGGGGACGATGCAAGAAAATATATCTCTGATACAGAGCAGAGTACTCTTATGCTACACAGAGGGTTGAGAGCGATTGCAAATGTTCATAATTGCCATTTTGAGCTCTGTGCTATTGGGAAAAAGAAAACATCCACCCTTCAAAGTGTTCCAGGTGCAAAATACACCAAACAATAAAGCTTGCCTGAACAAGACAAATGTATAATGCTTTGGCAAATGTAATTAGTTAACTTTAACACTACCAGCTCCTTAATCACAATGACAACATATTGACACTTGCAGAAAACACGCATTATTTAAATTAACTACAGACAAATGTACTTGTCTATTTACAATGTGAACTTCCTTTGTCGTGTGACGTCAGAAAAGTAGGGTATGGAGTTATATTGTAATTAAACAAGAAGGTGAATGTTTAGAATTCCTAGTTGTCTTAAATGCACAAATTAGGGCCCAATTAAACCAGAAAGCTCTACAAGGTCTGAATCACCCTTACAAAAATTGTAGTGCCAGAAGCTCTTGTTTACATCCACAGGAAATACATTTAGCTTGAGAGGGAATACAGCCCCCTGTCTTTAAATATCCACGTGCAAAGAAGTAGTCTATATTCAGGGGGGCCCACATGTGGCGGCCGTGTGTTGCGGTTTAACAGCCCCTCGCGTTTCTTCTTCACACCCCGGCTCACTGAGAGCTGTTTGAACCGGTCAGACGAGAGACTGATAATTACACTGACACTTCCTGCATCAGATCGTAAGTGAGGCTGTGCAGACGGGGAGGAAATAGGAAGTACATGGGGACCTATTTCTGCAATGTGTGTCTTGCTTTCTGCGTCACAGAGAAGATAACTCAACAAAATATGAGGATACATGTTGATTTACACCCTGATATGACCTCAAAAATAGACCCACATGGCATCGTGTGGCTACGGCAGGTATACATGGGGATAATTGGGTGATGAGAGGCAGGTGAGAGGAGGGAAACTCTCCAAAGGCAACTGGTGCATAGATAGGAGATGAATGCATCCATGAAGATAGTATATGGAGTAAATGGGATCACTGGAGGACACACAATGTACACATTAATCATCAGTCTCTCATGGGCCACATTTTAAACGTCCAGGGGATTCGGTGTGTTTACATTACGGGTCATGTGCTGCGAGACCAATTAAACACAAGTCGTCCTTTTTCCACGGTTTACTGTTCACACAAACTGTTTTTTGGTCTGTTGCGCCCAATTTCTCCTACAAGGCTCTTCCATCACATCTCCCTTACACCCCTACAACTCCAACCCCCCCCCCCCTCCTCCTGGGCAGGTTGATGGTCTGTAAAGAGAATCATTAAGACTCAATTTGTGACCGCAACACACACACACACACACACACACACACACACACACACACACATACCATGTATACATCACTTCAGGGGACATTACATTGACTTACATGCATTTCTGGAGACTTATCCTAACCTTAACCATAACCAACACATGCCTAACCCTTACCCTTACCCTTACCCTAAACCTTACCAAGTCTTCACCCTAAAATTAATGATTCCCCTCATGGGGACCTCCAATTTGTCCCCATAAGGGAAGCCAGTCTCCACACGTGACTATGTAAACAGATTTAGGTTCCCACAAGTATAGTAATGCTAGGACACACACACACACACACACACACACACACACACACACACACACACACACACACACACACCACACACACACACACACACACACACACACACACACACACCACACACACCACACACACACACACACACACACACACACACACACACACACACACACACACACACACCGCCTGAGGAGCACGATCCATCACCAGCAGCCACATTCCTCAAAATATGACGCGGAGGCTTGCTGCCTTACTGCACGACCTCTGACCTCTGAGATGTGTGTGTCTGAACCCATGGTCTGAACACGAGCACACACACTTCCTGGTGCTTGAGTTGTTTGTTTGTTGTTAGTCTCTTAGCGTCTGCATGTGGTTGTTTTACGTCCGTTTGATTATTTAGCTTTTTGTTGTTGTTGTTTTGCGTCTATTTTGGTTGTTTTGATCGTCTGTACATTTGTTGTTTGCCTCTGTTGTTGTCCTGCATCTTTTTGCAGCCATATTTTCACTCTTGACTTTCCAATAATAGTCCCTCCTGCCTGTTCAGTAATCCATCTGTGGAGAAACGTCCTCACAAAGACACTCAGGCCTCCTTCTCTGTTTCTGACCTCCCTCATGGAAGTCATACTTACATGTTTAATATATTCAAAAATGCAATTATCCAATTATATGTATGCATAATGAGCAGATAGGATGAAAAGATCGATTCACGCTTTCTGCTTGTTGACCCTCCTTTCCATTAAACCACGGTAACCCCACACCCCTCTCCATAAATAACGGGTAATTGTTCAAGGCGAAGGGGCAACAGGGAGGTGTGTGTGTGTTAAGAGTCTTTGTTAAGGGTTCTTCTGCTGTAATGTAATTCCTCCGTCCTCCATGCATTGTACTCGAGAGCTTCCCCTAACAACGCCTATAGTGCTGCAGCTCGGCAACCTCTTCCACTATGTTCCTATGGTAACAACAAGAGTGTGTGTGTGTGCGTGTGTGTGTCTGCGAGATGAGCGATTGTCTGTGTTTGTGTGTGTTCATTATGGTTGTGTGGCCTATTTTTACATAATGAATCAATTACCGAGGCTGTGGGGCGAGCTCATTTGCATAATCGCAGGACAGATTTTTACCGAACATCTTCTCCACACATCACAAGCTTGGATCAGTGTTTCCCTGGGAGAAGGTGAGGCCCTGTGTGTGTGTGTGTGTGTGTGTGTGTGTGTATAATGGGACGTCCAACTGACATCATTTGCCTGCCAATCTGCACCCTGCTTGCCAAAACCCAGCCTCCATAATAGCTCCAGTGAGCAGGACTCTATTCTCTGTCTGTTTTTCTATTTTCTCTCATTTCACCATATTGGAGAAAGTGTCACAGCGCCCCCTACTGCCCAATGTTGGTCCCTGTAGAAATTGGAAAATGTATAACAAAGGCAAAGCACAGAATGTAAAATATTCAAGCCGTAAAGCGTCAATAAAGACTTAAGATGCAATTCTGTAATACAATATGTTAAAGGGAGACACTACATGTGAATAGGATACCTACATATCACCATGAAACCTCCCCAGTTGATTAGATTAGTGCAAATCATTTCTGTATTACAAGTTTTAATTAAAAAAAACACAATCAACCACAACAAATAATTAGAGATGCAAAACGTACCATTATCACAAAAATGTTGGTCAATTAAGGAGAAATCTATACACATAAAAATATAAAATTAGACAAATATTAAAGTTAATAAAATATACTTTATATTAAGAGTATTTTCCACGTATATTTCTGCATTAAATACATAATTAATGCCTCAAAATGATAAAAATATGTATGGATTGTCAACTCTAATTGTTAATAAGAAGCCTGTCTATTGTTATTGAGACGTGAGGAGGTTTATTAAGATGTGTCCCTACTGTGAGAACATGCTTTGTATTACACTTCATTTTAAAAAGCCTAATTATCAACCCGCGCTAAACAAAAGGAAATCATTTGATTCTTTCATTTAATAAGAACATTTAACTGGGTTATAGAGGCAGGAATGTCATAGATACAGTGTTATTAACTCATATAACTCTGATTATTAGCCAGGGTAATAAAAAAACATGTTTGTGTGGAACAGAGTAATCAAAAATGTGCTTATAATGCCTTGTTGATTTCAGACACTGTGCAGGAGCTGGTTCTGTGGATGCAAATTGCAGCACAATGCTGCCACCCTGTGGTCATTTTGTAGAACTGCAGTCATGTATTTCTCCTCCATGTAAATCTTCTTAGAGGGTCTTTGGGTTCAGTCTTTCCTCCACCTTTTGACAGAACAGGTGACTAGAAGAAGAGAAGCCAATGACTTTAACACAAGAGTCCTCTATCATGTATAAAACGTTAACGAACACGACATCCACATCTTTGCAGATTTCTATCAGTTTCTGTTTATCCTTCTTGTTGTAGTCGATCTGATGAACCCTCAACCGTATCCTCCAAATCTCCACTAGACTTTTGAGGCTTCCTAATGCATACTGCAGCCATGAGACCGTGGAAGTTGGCCTCTCGGTTAAAACTAACCTTACGAGGTCGGTGCCTTCGCTCTGAACGGACACATCAACGCCTCTGGAGCATTTGTCGAACTCCTCTTTGTCAAATGTTTCGATGTAATTGAATATGTAGGAGTCCACCCAGATGCACGTATCCTCCTGATCCTCGAGACCAACTGCAGACACATTTCCAGTGTCCTCAGTGTTACTCTTGGAGGACTTTGAGACATGTTTGTGTCTGGTTTGGACCTTAGTCGTCGTGGCAGGGCTCTTCTGATCTGATTCCTGCAGATAGTCAGTGCTGCTACTTTCTGTCTGACTCTCTTCTCTGATCTTAGAGGATGAAACCCTTTCTGGTCTGCTGCGTTTATCTGAAATATCGTCTACCCCTGACTGTTTAGGAGATATTTCCATCTCCAGGCCTATTAAGGAAGGTCTATTCCTTGAATTGTGCACTGGTCTGGGGTTGGTCTCTACTTGCTCTGCTCTGTTTTCTGTGGGCATTTCGAGCCGATCTCTCTCACGGGATGCTTTTCGCCTCGGGGAATGAGTTTTAGAATGCAGTCGTTGTGTTTCCTCACCTGTGGTGTGCAGTGGAGGTGATAAGCAGTTAGCACTTCCTGGTCCCAGTTTAGCTATAGCCCCGTGGCGGCTTACAGAGCTGTGAGGAGATGTGACCCTGGGATTAGGAGCAGTTTCTTTGAGTTTGACGGCAGCTGTTTGGGCTGTGGAGTTAAGTCTTTCCGCCCTGAGGATGAGGTCCTGTCTCAGGGCTCGGACGGCCGTGAAAGGCCCTTCGATGGTGGCTTTTCTCCGATTTGGTGAAGGTTGGAAACGTATCGACCTGTGAGCTGACCGCAGACTCTGAATCAGCGACGACGGATCTCTGCCGAACACGGAGAGATCAACTGTAGCGCTGGAGACGTAGAAAAACACCTGCAGCAAAAGAACATGAATATCTTATATATCATATGAGAAAACTAACCACTATGCATGTAAGAATAAAGTGACGCTTACATCTGTAGAGAAGGGGAACACAGTGAGCAGGTATTCTTCTGGAAACTCATCGTCCGCCATGATCTGCTGCTCCTTTCCCACCGCCCTGTTTGCATCTGCCAAGAGAAGTGCACTGATATGTTATACTGTTCATAAAGCCATTCAGAAATGACACAACACCTCCTCCTTATCTCCCATTCTGATGCTGACAGTGCTGTAATCTGGTGAATCAAACCACTGGCATGCATCAACGCGGCACTTCCTGTAGATAATTGATTGATATATACCTCACCTCTGTACACACTGTATTATAAGTGGGTCCCATGGGAATGAATTAAAGCATTAAATAGGAGATACATTCAGAAATGACTGCACATGGTTTAATGCATTTAAATATCTAGTCACCGCTTATGACTTACAGCCAGTCATAACTGAATAAATGTGAATTTAGCAGCTTAGAAAGTCCCTGCAGGCGTGTCCAGAAATACTGTCACGTGTAAAGCCCCTCCCCCCTCCTCACTTCTGTCAAGAGACTTTGTTACCCACTTTGAAAAAAAGGTTGATGATATTCGCTCTTCTTTTTCTGACTCACCTCTACTCACCGCTGGGTCACCAGACCCTCCTTCCACCAACACACTGACCTCCTTTTCCCCTCTCTCTCCAAGTGAGGTTCTTACCCTCATTACCTCTGCCCGCCCTACCACCTGTCCTCTGGACCCTATCCCTTCAAACCTCCTTCAGACTATCGCTCCTGATATTCTACCGTTTCTCACCCATTTCATCAACACTTCTCTAACTTCTGGTCACTTTCCAAACAGTCTCAAGGAGGCAAGAGTAAACCCTCTCCTAAAGAAACCCACTCTCAACCCGTCTGATGTTATAAACTACAGGCCTGTCTCTCTCCTCCCGTTCCTGTCTAAATCACTTGAACGCGCTGTCTTTAAACAACTCTCCTGTTATCTCCATCAGAACAACCTTCTGGATCCGCACCAGTCTGGTTTCAAGGCAGGTCACTCCACAGAAACTGCTCTCATTGCTGTCACGGAGGAACTGCACACTGCCAAAACTGCATCCCTCTCCTCTGTCATCATCCTGTTGGACCTGTTTGCTGCATTCGACACGGTGAATCATCAGATCCTCCTTCGCACTCTCCAAAAACTTGGAGTTTCAGGCTCTGCACTTTCCCTCCTCACCTCATACCTGAAAGACCGTACCTACAGGGTGACTTGGAGAGGGTCTGAGTCCGACCCTTGTCAATTAACTACGGGGGTCCCTCAGGGCTCTGTTCTTGGTCCCCTCCTCTTCTCCCTGTACACAAACTCACTCGGATCAGTCATTAGCCCGCATGGTTTTTCTTACCACTGCTACGCTGACGACACCCAATTAATTCTGTCCTTTCCCCGCTCAGAGACCCAGGTCGTCGCACGCATCTCTGCTTGTCTAGCTGACATCTCTCAGTGGATGTCTGCTCATCACCTCAAACTCAACCTTGACAAGACTGAGCTGCTCTTCCTCCCGGGAAAAGATTGTCCAACTCTTGACCTGACAATCAACATCGGCACCTCAGTTGTTTCCCCGACTCAGACTGCAAGGAATCTGGGTGTGACCCTAGATAACAACCTGTCCTTCACTGCAAACATCGCTGCTACAACCCGCTGCTGCAGATACACGCTTTACAACATCAGGAGGATGCGTCCCCAGCTGACTCAGAAAGCGACTCAGGTTCTGGTCCAGGCTCTCGTCATCTCACGCCTAGACTACTGCAACTCCCTCCTGGCTGGTCTACCTGCATGTGCCATCCGACCTCTGCAGCTCATCCAGAATGCAGCGGCTCCTCTGGTCTTCAACCTTCCTAAATGTTCCCACACCACTCCGCTCCTCCGCTCCCTTCACTGGCTTCCGGTAACTGCTAGAATCCACTTCAAGACACTGGTACTTGCGTACCATGCTGTGAATGGATCTGGCCCTTCCTACATCCAGGACATGGTTAAACCGTACACCCCAGCGCGTGCACTACGCTCTGCGTCAGCCAAACGACTCGCTGCGCCCTCGCTGCGAGGGGGACCCAAGTTCCCATCGGCAAAAACACGTGGGTTTGCTATCCTGGCTCCAGGATGGTGGAATGAGCTCCCCATTGACATCAGGACAGCAGATAGCTTGCACATCTTCCGGCGCAAACTGAAAACTCATCTCTTTCGACTCCACCTCGAGCGATAGAACTATTAACGAAGCACTTTTATACTAATAAAGGACTGGCTTTTCTAAAGCCAGTTGAGTAGCACTTGAAATGTTTTTGCTCTATGAAACCTGATGTACTTTTATGATTCTGTTTTCTTCAAGTTGTATTTTGTTGGTCGAATGCACTTATTGTAAGTCGCTTTGGATAAAAGCGTCAGCTAAATGCAATGTAATGTAATGTATGGTAACATATTCAATCTGTAACACGCCTTTCAAAATCACTTCGTATTTCTGGATACAGGTACTGTTTACTATGATGTAGGCCTACTATTTATACACCCTAAAATATGTTGGCATTACTGCATTGAAGTGAAGAAAACACCAATATATTATTAGTGATAGTTTTATGTTTACGTTGTACAACTAGAGGAAATATGTCGCTTCCTGTCACTATCTTTGAGTAGTAAACACGATCTTTATTATGATTCAGATGTTGATGTTTTTATACCTTCAGTACAGCCGAATAGTTATTACTGAAGTATTATGATGAAGTGAATACACAAGATGCTCACACTGGGGCTGCTTTCTAAGGAATTAAAACAAAAACAAATGAACTTATTCGGCTTTAACTCTAACTTGTGCTTCCTAAAAGTGAAAGAACACAAAACACACACACACACACACACACACACACACACACACACACACACACACACACACACACACACACACACACACACACACACACACACACACACACACACACACACACACACACTTAGTAGGCCTAGCTTGTAGCTTGTGTTTAGAAGAGGTTGATTTACCTTCAGCTTTGTCAAAAGTGACCAAAGCGACCCCCTGCATGTTGGTGGGTAACTTGACGACCTCCACGTCTCCTCCATGGCTCTTTCTGCAGCTCTGGAAGTGGATTGTTAGCTTGTCTATCATTCTGCTCACGGGCAGCACTTCGGGCACACCGGACACCACCACGGTCCTCTTTTCCTCCCGGGAATCTGTCTCCATTTCGGCTGCAGACATGAAGCGCAGCGAGCATCTCAGCTAACTGCTAAGGCGCGTTTTCCCTCCACTGTAAACCCCGAGCTGTTGCTATAAACACACTCACAGCTACATGGAGAGTTTGCTTTCACTTTCACTCTGCTGTGCATGCTTTAGTATCTGCAGCTGTCCACGAGGGCTCACTGTTGCTCTACGTTACATACAGTATACAAATGGTTAATTTCTGCATCTCTGCAAAGCCCGTAGTAGCCTCATGTTGATATTATTCTTCCTCTCACACTATAGGAACAACTAGCAACAAGGAACCTGTTAAATACACTATTAAGTGTACCAAATAGTGTACTACAATGTCACTTGTTTTATAAACACTGCTTATTTATATTCCCTGAATGTGTGCATTTTGTATTTTATTATTTCAAACACTAGCCATGCCTTTTTATCTACTAGTGTGTTATTTGCCTTTATATATGCTGCTATCTCTATAATGCTGTAGCTATGTACATCCTCTGTGGGACCAATGAAGCCCTTCTGATTCCTAATACTACTGTCAGGTTATTGCTCACCTTTAAACTTAGGAAAAAGTTATGTGAACACGTGTGGTGCAAACATTTATTAGTCAAACCAAAACAAAAGAGGAAAAAAGCCACACCAGACAGCGACCTCATGATTCACACAAACAAAATCCAAAACAAAAAAGAAGAAGCCAAGTAGAACGACACACTCGTTTGCATTTTTCTTGTGCATATAAACATTTTAATTAAATATAAAAGAAAGTGGCCTGGAGTGCAACAAACAGGAACGATGGGGTCGATAAAAGAAAGAAATCCAGGCCCAGTCCGATAGCAATTAAATCTCGTTCATCACTTCAGTGCAAATCCAACATTCACTGTGTATAAAAGTGACTGCAAATAATTCAGGTAGTATATCTATTATTCAGTGTTTCTTATTGTATGGGCTGCTGTGTGTGAGCATGTTGAACAAGAACTCGTTCCTGCGGATAAACGCTCCTCAGTTTCAGTGGCTAGAAAACAGATGACGGAATTATTGATGAATGTTAAATAAAATATGACACTTGCTTTGATATGAATGCTCAATCACATGGTAGGGGAACCCCAATTTCACGTGTCAAGTGGGCACACAAAGATGATTGAACCAGAAACAGTTGGATTATGATCACCATGAGCTCGATATGATGCATACACCTGCTTTTAAAAAGAAAATCCCAAAGCTCTCCAAACACTTTCGAACAGCAAACTAGCATTGTTTTAAGTAGAGATGGTCATCGGACGCATTTCAAAAAACAAAATAAAAAAAGTGAACATTCATTCTTCAAAACATTAGCTTTTGATTTGGACAGAGTCTGTGAACTCCAGACTGAGGCAGCAGAGGCAGGTGGTTTCCGACGTGCGTTCGTTTCACGCTCCTTCGACGCACCGGGAGTTTTAGCAGCTATGAGTTCGCCGAGTTAGAGTCACAGCGCTCCACTTTGTGTCCGGTGCTAGTCCTGTGGTGGAGCGTGCTGCTCGGGGCGGAGTATCTGGAGGGGAGCATGGCAAAGATGGAGTATGATGAGGCCAGGTGAGCGTCCCTGGTGGTGTTTCGCTGGATCAATTGGCCCCCTTTGCAGAAGTTTGCCAGGAGGTGGTGTGATTCTGTACAGCTGATCCCCTCCGGAGGATCTGTCACTTCCAGGATCTGACTGCTCACTGCAGACAAACACAGACAGCACTGTGAGCAGGCGGGAAATAACAACAACTGCCAGAGGAATCACAGCTATACCATCGGGAGGCTTCGATAAAATGCGGCTGTCAGGGAAAAGCTGTGGGCTGAAGGTCGGTCGAACAAGTCACTCAAATGTTTTTACTGTGTCTTCAAAATAATGCTGTTTGTTGCAAGAACTTTCCACTGCTTTCATCACATTATTGTCAATTCAACTCCAACGTTTGTTTTGATGTCTTTTAATGGTATCTGTATTCTGTGTGAGATCAATTATCTGTGAAATGCCTTTGTGAACCACTTTGGACTGAACTTGTTGCTATACAAATAAAGATTATTATTATTAATTATCACAAACTATTCCGATAATCTATGAAGTCATTTTTCAATGCTGTGAAATATAGATATTTCCTCTCTGTTATTATGATGAATATCTTTGGATTCTGGACCGATAAAACAAGACCTCACCCTGGACAATCTAATAAAATGTGAGGGACATTAATCATTATTTTCTGACCTTAAATCTAGAAAGAAAAACCTGCATATTAAGCGAAAATTATTATTGCAGTTCTACATTTAATGCACAAAACAAAACTCCTTGTTGATTGCACTTGTGATATGATTGACTAAAGCACCTGAATAATGCAAAAATGTTACGCTGTATTTGAAATAATCAGCACATTTCTGTCGGCACAATACCGCCGGGGCTGCAGGTTGCCAGGTGTGAGATCTGCCCCGTCTGTGATTTATTCTGCTTACACTCACTAACACACACTTCTCCTCCTCAGCTGCGGAGTGCAGAAAGCAGATTTTGACACCACAAAAACCTGATGTTATTTCAGGTAATCTGCACAGAAGTTTATTACTTACTTTCCTTTTTCCTTTTGTGGCACTTTCTGTGTACAGGTCAAATCTAGGTCAGAACGTCGAGTAAACTTAAAATGACTGCCGTTAAATGGAGGTTCACTAAACTAATGCCTCCCTCTGGACTTCCTATTACCTGCTTCACCTACACTGAGATCTGAAGACAGAGGTTTTCTGCTGGCCTTCCTCCCATGAGCGCTTCGCCAAACCCCCAGTGGACCCTGAGGAGAAAGAAGGTCATCAGCTCACCTGAGATGCCATTTTTTTTCTTTTAATACAGAGGATTGACTCCAGAAAATGGTAATAATGTTATTGCAGGAGTGTGTGTGTGTGTGTGTGTGTGTGTGTGTGTGTGTGTGTGTGTGTGTGTGTGTGTGTGTGTGTGTGTGTCTGACCTGGTGTTTGGCCACCATGTGGGCGGTGTGGATCAGCGGAGGTCTGATGGAGGGTTTGTACTGCAGAGGTTGGCCCAGTAGAGAGTAGTGTGCTTCACCTTCAGACAAAACACAACAAGGTATCAATAAAAAGTGGATTTTCAGATCCGTAGAAACAAGAAACATTAAATTGATTTGGATTGGAGACTCAATCCTGAGCGTACTAGAGGACATTTACCAATTATAAAAATCTCAAATAACTTACTAACTAACAGACAATAGAAGCAAATGAGCTAAAGATATATCAGCCAATCAGAAATGACCTAATACTCCACTATAAATGCATCGCAATGCTAAATAGTGAAAGTGCAAATCAATCTAAGGGTGTTAGGAGGTCGAGTATAAGTGAGCAAAGGTTAATTGACTTAGCATAAAATACATTTCTGTTTGCTTAAGTAAAGTATTTTTTTGCATGACAGTTTCTCTACACAATCAAACTGTTTGCAAAACATCTCTGCACCCTCAGGATTGAGGCAGGAATAGGTTTAGATTATCCTGCAATGTCTTTACTTCTGCGTGACTACTGACCTTGTCCACTGTGGCAGAAGGCTGTAGGGAGCGGCGGGGGGTGGTGCGGGTGGTGGGCCATGACAGGGATGGAGGAAATGCCTGATGGGAGGCCCTTGACGCTGGGCGGGTGGCCTGGCGAGGGCGTGAGGGCCCGCGATAAGGGCCGGCTGCTCTACACACAACACACCGGAAGGAGGAAGAAGAGGGAAGAACAAAAAACACTTTCATTCAAAAAAGCAACCACTGCGACTCCTCTCAAAGTCATTGCTTTAATGTACCGTCCCATCCACATTAGTCCCCTTAATGTACCATTACGCCCTAATGCTGAGGACTATTCCCTCCTCGTTTTCAGGTTACGCCAGCGCCGACTTCATATGCTGAGCCTATTTACGGCGACATTTAACCCGCCTGGAGCGCAGAAGGCGAGCCTGGCGTCACTGTCAAACTCAGACAACAAAACTCAATTGGCTTTCAAATTGCTTTCTTGTAACCGTCTGTAACTTTCTGACACGTACTGTATTGCTCTGTGTGGAAAATATCGCTCGAGCAAATGTAGAATTTAATTCAACATTGTTTGGGAAAAGTCAAAAGCTCTGGACCACTGAGGTGATTACATTAAAAAAAGCTAGATAAGGTTATAAGGAGATTGAAATACACAACCATTTTTCAATTTAAAATTCAAAGGTTTTATTGTCATATGCTCAAAGCTACAGAGTAGAAATGGCAATGAAGTTCTTCTGACCTGAGCTCCTCCAACAATGCAACATATATAATGAAATACAAACATAAAAATATTGCAAGAAAGTAAATAGAATATGATATGTACAAGAACCGAATAAGAAATTAAATAATGTACATTAAGACACGGTTTATTGCAGGAAGAGTGGGGTTTGATTATCTTCGTACAATTCCATATCTTTTTATGATGCTGCAACACAACTTGGGATCAATAAAGTACTTCTTAACCTATATTTTCTTATGTTATCTCTGCACACGGGCAGCGTTTGTACCTGGGTGTTTTCTGGAGGCGGCAGGAGTTCTGCAGGTCTGCGGCTGCGCTGGTGCTCCGGGTGTTTGTGGCTGGTTGGTTTCCTCTGACAGGGGGAGGGGGCTCTTTGCTGCTGGCAGGAGGGCGCCGTCATTTGCAGCATCACCATGCCACCACCGGGGGCCGCGGGTAACAACCCTGCACAAAGAAAACGGAAAAACACAAGCTGTGAGCTAAAAATGCAGCAAATATCCGACAGTCTGACACAATCACCACGTTCAAGACCCTCCTCCAAACCGGTTCAGATCAGCTTACTCACTGTAGTGCTACATGTTCCTTTTGTACCGTCTTAAACCTTTCCTTCGAATATTTTATGAATTGTAAGCTGTCCTTTGGGTGCTTTGAAAGGCACCTCTAAATATTAATTATTATTATTTATTAATAAGGTCATACATGGAAAGGACATGGGAAAAACTGCCTTATTTGTATGTATTTATTATTATATATACCTTCGGTTTACACATCTGTATATTCATTTACTGTTGTGCTGTCTTTGTAATTTTCTTGATATAATCTATTTATTTTTTGGATTTATTTGGATTTCTTGGACCTAATATATTTATTTATAATAATATATTTATTATTTTATTGCATGTGTGGAGAATGTGTTACATGGGGTACATATTGGTATCATGCTCATCTTGATTGGTGAATAAATGATGATATTTTTTCACAAACAGCACTTTTGTTCAGCTGCACACCTCATCAGTGAAAACGCAGCTAAGCAATTAGGTTCTAAGTGCCTGGATTTTAAGGGCACATCCGCGGTGGCAATAACATCCCATTCCCTCTGCAATGATCACATTATCTTATGACGCTTGACTTAAAAAAACTCAGCAATCAAGAGCTTTCAGAAGCTTTTGCTCCATAAATCCCACACCCTCGTGTAATTAATTCCCGTTTACATAAAGCTCACATTAGGTGGAAACCGTATTGTAAACCTGGCACGGCCGACACCGTGTTGATTTATGAATTATCACCCAACAACAGTATCAAGGACAACGACTTTTTGGACTTAATCTGCAGATTATTTCTGGACCGAGCCAATTAAAAATGTTTACTGGTGAAGCTGTAGGTGAGACCTTTATCCGACCTCATTACTGACGGGCAGGAAACGATGGCTTCCTCCGACGCTCGCACATAATAATCAGGCATGAATAATAAAGGTCATTAGTAAGGAGACTGCCCCACCTGGGCCTCTGGACAGCAAGAGCCCTTCGAAAAGGCCAATACATGAAAAGATGAGTTATTATTTAGGGATTCATTGCTTAAAACTTACTCATTTTTTATGTTAATTCACTTAGTGGTAGTTTTATCTGTCTCCATTAAACCTAGCCCAATATATCGCCAGAAGCAGTCACAATTTCTTGTGCTTTCTTTACTGCATTAAAGCATGAATCTGTTGGGGATAGTTTACGATGATCCTGTAGTGAAACAGTTCTCATGTGGAAATAAGACAATGTTTTACCTATATTAGATTTAACCATGTGATAATTTGTCTCCATCAGTGATGTCTCACTTTAATCGTTCCCCCCCGCACCAAACAACATTCAGACTGAGTTGTTGTCGATGTATTTGCAGAGGTAGACCAACCGGCTGTTTAATCTCCGGGGGGAAAAAAGAAGGTGGACGTGCAAATCACTTTCACTTATCCAAACCCCCCGGGGGCCGTCGGCACCACGCCTCACTCTTTTCTCATTTAAAAAATCCAGAGTGTAAATCGAATCACGCTTCTGAAGCACACAAGTGAACCCTGGGAAGATTATTTCATTACGAGGCGCGGGTCGTAGCGTCATTGACACTGAGGAATCTCCAGAGTGGCTAATGTCAGGGAGGGGATATTCTGCGTGTGATCCTGGTGAGCAGAACCAGGTGTTTTGGATCTTTTTCCGAGCTTACCTGCGTACTGTTGGCCCGGGTGCTGCTGGGAAACGCAGGGCGACGAGGTCTGAGGAAACTGAAGCTGCTCCATCATCTGTGCCGGCAGGAAGCTCACTGTGGAGCTGACAAACACACAGGACACCAAGGGTTTTACAACAGGCCATAAGGTACACTAAGACCTTTTATAATGGCACGTAGAAATGCATTTTAATATGTTTTCTGCTTATAACTGGCAAGGTGTGTAAGATGATAAGAGTGGGTGCCTTAATGCCTAGCCCAGCATGCATTTATTGACATTTACATCATTTTCTTTCACTATTTTACAACGCTTAAAAGTCATTATAGCTTCTGAAATGTGAAAATTAAACAGTTAATTTCATTGAATACACTTGGATTAGGGACTTGGTTAAAATCAACACATCTGGTGCAATGACTTAGTAATTGTTCTCCGATGTTGTAAAGATATTTGAGAACATCCTGTTGGGCTTGGAGCGCCATTTTTATTTGACTACATTCTGACATTTTATAGAGCAAACAACAACTTTGTTAATTAAAACCATAATGGAAAGATGAATCGACCATGTAATGAATTGTGACTTGCAAAATTCTGAACACTATCATACATTATCTACCTTAAACCACGCGGGAAAAAAAGCATAAATAGATGGATTAACCTTTTCCATTAAAGAAAGCTTCTAAAATAAGTCGATACGCGGTTTGAAGTTTAAATGTTGACACATTTGTCAGCAGAAGTGCTTCTGGCGCTCCAGATTGAGGAAAAAGGAGTGAACGCTCACACCTAAGTGATTAGTAAATCCCCTCTAAACCTGCACAGACGTAAATCTGCGGGAGATCTTAGCGCTGCAGCTGGGGGTATTAAAAATTGAAATGTAACTTTAAGTCCATGTGCAAAGCAGGCGTGTTGCTCGGTAAGCATCTCGCCTGCAGGGTTTTTTCTGCAGCTGCTGGAGAAACAGGCTGCAGGTGGACAGTCGGGCCTCGTGGGAAAACACTGAGCCAGCAGCATAAATCACTTCCTCTGACTGCCCTACTAAAGCAGCCTCATTTCACAGCTGGGACAATGAGAGACTGACCTCTCCTCTCAAGTGTGTGTGTGTGTGTGTGTGTGTGTGTGTGTGTGTGTGTGTGTGTGTGTGTGTGTGTGTGTGTGTGTGTGTGTGTGTTGTTCCTCTGCAGGTGATGACTACGAACATGGCTGCCTCATGTCTGGTGTTTGTTACGAGCACACGACGGTCCCAGTAGTGCTCAGCTCACCACTATCCGGATTGATTGGGTCCATGGAGGTAGGAACTAATTACATGTTTTTGCTTTCTGTGAACTAGTTCTATCAATCAGCTCATAATGAGAGCCAACGCACGGAGCTCACACTGGGAAAAAAGCTTTTGAAAAAGGGGCTTCACGCAGACAGGAAACACTGAATGCATCGTGGTAATAACTAAATGTCTTCGCCCACAGTGACCTTGGCTCGTCAGGCCTGTTATGTCTATAAATAAGAGGCTCCTTCAGGAGTGAGAAACGGCATTGAGGACCTGCAAATGGCTTTCTGGGACAGAGCACATCCACAGGCGAGATAATAACTCCATCTGAAACCGATTAAAGGCTCTTCAGCTATTACAACCTGTCGTTATAAAAGGGTGAACATAAATCTGAGCTTATTAGCAGTCATTTTTCCATCACTGTTTGATGAGATGCTGGTAAAATGCATACTTTTCTATTGACACTTTAGAAATAATGCATTGTTTATCAGGACAACATGCTGGTGTCTCTGGTACCTCATGGTGGTGTGCTGGTTGGGGGGCAGCAGGCTGTAGCAGGGCTGCATGCCGGCGACGGCCACCCCCCCCTGCCCCGGCTGACAGGAAACAAAAACCGGCTGCTGGTACGACTGCTGCGGCATGGAAACCTGCTGCAGGGACAGAATCAGCAGGTTAACCAGCAAATAAAGCCATAAGATAATGTAGAAAAAAGCGTCAAAAACAATGAATTAATAGCTGAAAGACAAGGAATATAGAATCGTATGTCTTTCTCATTTCCACACAAGTAATATTAATCTGACACGGATCATCCAAATACCTGATAAGACTGCATTGGAGGGTACTGGACCATCATGCCTTGCATCTGGTTGCCCATATTGCTTTGCTGGTTGCCAGTGAGCGCGAGGCTGGAGGTTGGCTGCATGCCCATTATGGTCTGGTAGCTGGACGCTGGGTTTGGCATCATGGCTTGGTGCACTGAGGCGAAAATGAGAAAGAAACAACGCTGTGACCGAGAGAAAAGAGACAGGATTTCTAAGACATGGTTATCAAGATTTTAGGAGAAAATAGCACAAGATTTATACATTTTTAAGGGTAACGAATCATCAGAAGGCACAACGCTGTGACCGAGAGAAAAGAGACTCGAGATAGACATTAATATTCATGATTTCTAAGACTTGGTTATCAAGATTTTACAAGAAAACAGCTCAACATTCATAGATTTTTAAGGGTAATGAGTCATCGGAAGTATAAGAAAGGAAGCAGCAGCTGATTGAAAGATTGTGGAGGTGCAGCTAAGCAGTGTTGAGGCTCTTGGAATAAATGAGAAAGTCAATATATCTGATTTAGCCTGTGGTGGCCTCAACCTGCTGCCTGGAAACAACAACTTCCACTTCAGCGAGTTATTAGGTAAACACATTTCTATAGCACTACTTAAAAACCCATTTAGAGGCGCCCAGGTTAAAGAAATGACACACAGAAGTCACACTGATCCGTCCATTTTCCAAACGGCCTGAAATGGCGGCGCCGGAGGGGGGAATCGGCCTCTTAAATGTCAAGGTGACAATAAGAGACATTTGATAAATACCGTCCCTTGTGACACGCACACATGCGGTAATCCAGCGGACAAAAGGAGAGGACGTCCTTTTGTGAAGGTGTCTTTACAGTCTGTCGCCCCGGGAGGAGAGTACAGCAAGACAATGAGCGACTATTTTTATCCATCCTCATCTCCCACCTTCACTCACAAACAGAGCGTGAAATGACCCTAATATCAAACATTTTATTCCAGCAGGCGGCACATGAGGAAATTGGGGAATTGCCTCGCATCATGAGAGTGTCGATGACAGTTTTGTGCACCTTGGGGGATTATGTGCGTTCAGGGGAGGCAAGCTGAGACCAATTATAAAAAGGAAGTTTGTGGCTCGCATGCGCACGCTTCATCTTTCATTCCTGCTGCCGACTGTCTGCTAGAAAACGTGATTATGGTGAGGAGTGAGAGGCTGAAAAAGAGACCGGTTCACTGTGAGATTCATAGAGGTCTCTCAGACAGCGTCCCGGCCCCGAATCCCGCCTCTCAGGCTCAACGTGGTTCCTCTATGCCGATAAATCGATCTTCATACCCTTTATGACAAATGAGATTGGGCCTCATTTGACCCCTAACAGATCCTGCAGGGTTTAAACCTGGCTGTGTGGCTTTTGCATGTCAATATATATGAACATAACATCTCTTAGCACCTTAACCGCACCGTTATTTCCTTTATTACCTAAAGCTTACAGTATATAAGCGAAAGTCTGGTAACTACGAACCGATTCATTGACATTTCAGCTCTGTATGCTAGAACCACTTCAATTCTCTTTAATGTGACTTCCATTGAAAGTCAGGTTTTCTTTCTGGCGATGCTAATGAACCTTCCCCAAACAGTGAAGAAGACAATCCCTTCACATCAATTACAAGCTGCTTTTCCCAGAATGACCATGACTGAAGCTGCAGCCTGATGCAAGGGCGGGGAAACATTCACATTTCCTCCGTGGCGCCATCAGAGAATTCCCACTGATACTTATTATGTGTGCACCCCATGCTACTATATCTTCACCTTCAGTATACATCTTTTTTTCTTTAATTAATGCAAAAACAGAAGGAACACGAGGCGCTGGCTGGAGTCATTTTTTTTCGTGCTGTTTCCCTGAGAAATAATTGCTGTCCTTTGCCTTTGTAGGTCAGCTTCATTTGTCCGCTGTCTATTCCCCGGGTCCCCAGCAGTGAAGCCACATTTGCAGCCTACAGATGACAGAATAGTGCCGCAGCCACTTACACAGATGTGTGTGTGTGTGTGTGTGTATGTGTGTGTGTGAGGAAGAGCAAGCAGGAGCTAACAATCTCAACTCCTGCGGTGAAGGAAGGAAAAACGGAGCAGAATAATCAAGTGGATGACTCCTGGGGAGACGGGTAAAAACAAATAGAGAGAGATATTTGTCCTTCGGTCGTGCCGTCGGTCTGCTCGGCTCCCCGGTGAAGATACATCCCAAAACAAATAGAACCTATCTGAGAGAAAGTGTATTGATATAGCTGCAAGGCTATCTTTGCTCTTGACGACATGGAGTCTAAATATTCAAGGCAAAATGTGTTGCTTCACATCAGAGGCTGCAGACCTCGTTCATTAAAGCATCCTTTGATTCCTCTTTGATTCCCACCATGTAACTATTTCAAAGCCGTGTTTGAAGAGGCGTCGGTTTAGCACAGGAAATTGGAGGAAGTGAAGGATGTTTGTAGCACATTGTTGGCATCAAGGTGCATTCGTCATAAAACACGACCTTGGCTTGGATTCAGGGAGAATGGAAGTGTGGGATAAACTAAATGGGACCTTGTGAGAGTGTACCTCAGTGTGTGTGTGTGTTCAAATGAGTCCATCTCACCAGGTCAGTCAGAACAGGAAGAAGTACTAAGACATCTTTTATTTTACTCTGTGTTTCAGTAGTCTAAAGAAAAAAGCCGAAATATTGGGATAAACTCAAATTTAAAGTCATTTCGCCTTGTTGTCAAAATTCACATTAAATAAAAAATTCTTCCGTATCTTTTTTTGTACCGCCCGAAACATCTTTCCATACATTTAGCCTTAATGACAGTCACATGTATCTGAGACTTCAAATGTTTTTCACAAATCTGTAGCTGTAAAAGCAAGCCTCAACACAAATGATCCGTGTGCCAAAAGTATTTTCTGTGAGACAATAAAAGCTACATATCTAGGTCAGTCAGAACAGGAAGAAGTACTAAGATATGTTTTATTTGACTGCATTTTAAGGAGAAAAAAGCTGAAATATTGGAATTAAGTCAACATTTTGGACTATGCGCAAATGCTGGTACATTAAATGATGCTTCTCAATTATTCTGAAAATGCAAAATCAAATAAAAACTCTTTCCACCTATACCTAGTCTTAATACCTTTACACACATCTGTAGCTGTAAAAGCAAGCCTCAACACAAATGATCCAAAAGGTATTTTCTGTCAAGATGAATATAAAAAATGCATCTTATCTAAATGGCAGTTTGTACCTTGCTGCTGGGGCAGGTTCTGGCTCTGAGGGCAGTTGTAGGGCAGCGGGGTGATAGCAGGTCTGTAGTGATGCTGCTGCTGCTGCTGCTGGGGGGAGCAGTGAGGGTGGTGCGCTGAAGAGCAATAACACTGCATCTGGAGGAACACACACACACAACACAGATTACAAACTATGACAACAAATCAATGTTTATTTATATAGCCCAATATCACAAATGTTGCACTGTCAATTTGTAATTCAACATGTATATTTTCTACTTTCTTGTTTATTTCTTAAAGGTTTTAATATAATATTGCAACTCCAAATTAGCTACCATCAAATTCTGAGCGAGCTAAGAAATTAACTCGCCTACTTCATGTGCAAAGACCTGCGTTCATACAGCGTTGTGGAAAACGAAAGCTCTTGTCACAAAAGACACTGGAACCCAATATATCATGCAATCATATATACCACAAAATATTGTATCCCAATACTTAGCATGTCGTAGAATCGCAATACTATCATTGGGAGCCTGGTGATTTCCACCCCTAGTAAACGAATTGATTAGTCATGTGACAGTTTCTCCGCCGTCCCTACCTGCTGCACAGGCTGCTGGATGTAAGTGTGCTGCTGCAGGAGTTGCTGGTTCAACGCCGGGGTGGAGCTGGGATATGCGTGATTTGGGCCGGGGTGTTGGTATCGGGACGGGTTGACCCTGCAGAATCCCTCCTGATGGCCCTGCTAACATGTAGCTAGCAACCTGCTGCTGATGCTGAGGAGGATGAGGATGATGAGGAGGAGCTCCCTGCAGCACCATGGAGGAGGGGTGGTGGTGTTGGTGGTGGTGGTTTATATGTTGGTATACAGCTGGGTAATGGCGGGTGTCTGGAGCCGGAGTAACGTTGTCACCGGGCGGATGCTGAGCCAGAGTCATGTGACCAAACTGGGCGTTTATGGCGTCAGGCTGCAGAGAGAAAGATTCAATTCAAGACTCAAAAGGTTTTATTGTCATATGCACAAAGCTACAGTGTAGACATGACAATTACATTCTTCTGACCTGAAGCCACTTACAGAATATGAAATTAAATAATGTGAATTAAGACTAAATTAAATACGGTTTATTGTTACACCCTGGAGGCATGTATGACAAACACTTGATGGTCATTTTGAGTGAAGTATTCCTTTACATCTGCTCTGAACATGGATCAATACAGTTGAACCACCGGGGGAAGCTTTAAAGTCTAAATGTGAGAATAGCGGAGTCTAAAGCCGACTATTTATCTGCATTAACACTGCGCGCCAGTTCAGGTCACTTCTGACGTGTTGTTGTAAAAAATTGTGGTTTTTTTTAGTCATGGATTATTCAGCGGCAACATCTGGTGATGAATTAAATATTAATGGAACTTTCCACAGGCATAATTAGTCACACAGGCATGTCTTTCACTAAAACCAGGTCAGAAATGAGGTTAAGTGGATGCATGATCTATATATGTGGGTAGCGGCTCCTTCTGGATCAGATACACCTTTCCACCAATGAATGAATAGTTAAGTGGAAGAGTAATAAGCTGTGTAGATGTTTGAAAAGGGGAGATAATTCTTACTGTAAGACATTTTTACAAGAACCCACAACCCTCCAGTTACTGTACTTTAAAACAGACGATAAAAATGTGGTATATAATTTATTATAGGGGCATTAAATGTCATAACATTTGAATTGACCACAGAGGTTCGTTAACAAATGAGCTCATTAAGAGGCTACATTATGGAGGTCTGACTCTCTTTAGACATCAGTTTCATAGTTTGAAAAGTCAAGAAATAAACTGTTAACGAGGCAGAAGGGACAGGAGGTGGATCGGGGAAGGAAAGGAATATTAAAAGTGTAACGAAAGGAGTTCTGTACCACAGTGTACTGTTGGTTAGCACAGACGGGCAGGAACTGAGAAGGAGGAAGAGGAGGAAGAGGATAGGAGACCGTCGGGTTGTGAACAGGCTCAGAGGACAGCAGGAGAGGAGGACAGATCGGCTGAGGAGGGAAGGAGGAGAGGACAGACAGAAGGAAAGGAGATGAAGAAGGATGCTAGCAGCACAGTAGGAGCTTCACTAGGAGAAGATGTGTTTTGCAAACGTTAGGCTTTATCAGATAGCAATGGCTGGGGTTAGTAGAAACAACAACGTTCCTACATCGAATAAAGATACACTTTTACATACTTAAGTTCTTTATGATTTGCCTAGTGAGGAATGTAGGGAAGCTGTTCATGGGACGGGTTTATCAAACAGTCAATTAAATGGCTAAGTGAAGCTCCCACCATCATACTATCAGCTCTTATTTCAACACAATAGGTTAGTGACGTTAGAGAAAACACTGGAGTTAGTGATCTGGGTAAGTGTTTCATGCAAACATACGATAAATGCTGGTTTCAGCCTTTCAACTATTGAGATTTCCTGCTCTTACATGTCTAATATCACATTATAGTGAACATCTTTGGCTTTTGGACTTTAAAAGACATTTAAAAGCATCACCATCATTATTTCTAACATAAATCGATGCATTTTGGAAATAACCAGTAGATAAAAATAACTGACAGTTGCAGCTCTAACTGGAGTTAAGTGTGTGTAAATGAAGCCCCGCCCACTGACCTGGGAGTGGATGTGATTGGTCGGCTGCTGTTGAGGAGGGGCAGGGATTGGCTGCTGTGGGGATTTCCCCTGCTGAGGATTCCTGCCCGCAGCGTTTGAGGCCGGGTTATAAACCACAGCGCTGCCATCGGGGTGGATGAAAGGCTTGCCTGTCAAATGTAAATCACAAGAGATATAACCACTGTTATGTTATGACACACACACACACACACACACACACACAAAAGAAGACACAGAGAAAGACACACCCAGACGTGAGAGAAGAGGCGACAGAAAGTGACTAATCTTGGCACATTTGAAGTTCAGCTCAAAGTGTACGACTGGCTCACAGATTTCTCCCATCTGTTCACTCTGATCTGATCGGCATGCTTTGGTCGGACTAATTTGACAAACAATATGAGAGCAGCAGCAACACGCCAACTGTAAAAAAAATCTGTCCCCAAGTCAAGAAGAATTAATTAAAAGTAAACCAGAAAACTACAAGACATTACAATGTGTTTTACTTTGATTTAATGCAGGCTAACTTGAGGAAATCTAAATAGAAACCTTTAAGCTGTTATTTTGTAGGTTTTTATATTTTATTCTATTTTGTCCTCATTTATTTTATTGAGAGGGATCATTATTTATTTTATTCTATTTTTATTCTACCTCCTGTGTCCCTTTAAATGTCCCTGTGTCTTCTTCTCTGTTACATCTGTATTATTATAATTGTCTCCACCCACCTGTGAGAGGGTTGACCAGCACGCTGCCAGGTGGGATCCCTGAGGCTTCCAGCGGCAACACGTAATAGTTGGTTGCGTCTGTAGCGGACGGTGGCTGCGGAGGGACACTCTTGATCATGTCAGGGTGTCCGGAGGAGCCCCGAGTGTCTGTGGGGGACGGATGGATCAAAGGAGCGCTGGGGATGTTGGACCAAGACTGGCCTGAGACGGCGACAGAAAGCTGGGGACGAGACAGCGAACTGGACGAAGAACCCACGCTGCTGCACGATTCTGAACCTGAGGGGAAGACCATGAGCACACATTTACAAGGGGGAGCTTTAACGTGTTGCTTTCAGTTATCAATGGAGCAGTCGTGGAAGAAGGTTTCGGGAGGAGGCTGGTCGCAATCTGGAGTTTAATAATGTGGCTGCTAACTACTCACAGTGAAGCTGCAGTGGAAATGTAACTATGGTAAAAGGTAAAGGGTCTTAGTACAAGTAGCAATTAAAATTACAAGCAAAAGTCCTGCGTTTAAGATCGTGCATACTGAAAGAAAAAAAGGTATTATCATCCAATATAGTAAGTATGTTTTCTGTAAAACAACAACTAAATGTGGAAATAAATGATTTAACTACGTGTTAACCCTCCGAGTGACTGGACCCTACAGTCTTCCATAAGTGGGTCAAAAGGACCCGTATTAGAATAATATGTGTTTTTATGCCATTTTGGTTAAGATAAATCACTCGTATAATATTTAGTATTATATTTTGGTTCACACTAGAAATATTTTATATTTAATTTTTCACTATTTATCATTTTGAAAAAAACGTTTTCCCATAGAAAACGCATGCGGGTCATTTTTGACCCACTTATGGAAGCTTGGGGTAGAAATACAAAAACTACAATTTCTTAAAATGTAAATTTAAAATTTGAATGGCATGATATCCAAAAGATGTTTTTTGAGGAATAGCTGGAATATGAAATGATAAAAAAATGTAATTACAAAGGATACTTCAAGAAAACCACCTCACCGGGTCCAAAAAGACCCACTTATGCATCTAAGGGTTAAGGAACCCCCGTTGGATTCAGAATAAAGGGAACATAATAAGAAGGGTCATGACTGACAAAGATGGTTTCAAATAGAAATTATGTAACAATAAACTATTCATTTGAAAAGATGGAGAGGAATTTGGCCTTCATCATTTATCAGCCTGTACTCCCAGACAGAGATTGCGTGCAGTCTGCCGAGAGGAGAGGTTATTTGAGGCGAAGGAGAACACGCCGGCACAATGTCTCCTCGACTTATGCTCCCAAAACACAAAAGGGAGGGCAGCGAGCCGCCTCGTAAACAACTTAAAAAGCTGCTCAGGCAAGAAGCTGCGGGGGAGACAAGGAGGAGATTGGCAAAAATAGAAAAATGCCAGGCAGAGGGAGGAAACTAAATGGCCTCCTTATCCTGAATTCCCAGAGATAAAGAAGACAAACCCGCAGTGAAGAGTGTGTCTCATCTAATCTGAGCCCATCGAGGTACAGATGTATCACATCGTGGAGAAAGCTCCTGCAGGTGTGGAGCTAACTTCATTTGTGGCACTTTACCCCCACGCTTATACATAATGCAGCCACTCCTCACAGCTAGGTTTCACACTTCTGCTGCAACACCTTTTAAAAGCCTCCTCCATCACCACACTGCTGTTAGTTTTGACAGCAGACTTTAATGACCGCGATAGGACAACAAACATTTGCTCTGATGAGACCTCAGCAGCCCTAGAGGTCT
Organism: Gymnodraco acuticeps; assembly: GCF_902827175.1. Classification (NCBI taxonomy): domain Eukaryota; kingdom Metazoa; phylum Chordata; class Actinopteri; order Perciformes; family Bathydraconidae; genus Gymnodraco; species Gymnodraco acuticeps. The sequence goes on from NW_022991348.1 coordinate 248,635, forward strand.
TCAATTAACCAGGGTGCTCTCTAATTAGATTCGTTTTCCTCTAAACGAATTGTAGGCTCACTTCCAAGTAGTGTACATTTCGTTGACTAAAACCATGACGAAATATGTTCGTCAACGACCTTTTTTTCCATGACGAAAACGAGACGAGACGGCAGTAAACAATAACTGTAACGAAATCATCATGCAATATCGTTGACGAAAAGTGACGAGACAAAAATGTAGTTTACTAAATAAAAACTATGCCAAAATCTCTTTACTTTTATTGACGAAAAATGAGGAGACGAAATATTATCAAAGATAACGTTACATCTCTGATAGTCAGTTTTTCTCCCAGCAGATCCATTTCCGGTGCTGCGCTGGGCAGCAGCTGTGTGTCTGTGCTGCGCGCGGCGGTAGATTTGAATTACACCGGGCAGCGGCACACTGAACTGTCAGGAAGACTCGGGTCTAACTCATGGTCTAACTCGTGGTCTAACTAGTGGTCTAACTAGTGGTCTAACTAGTGGTCTAACTAACCTTATTTAACAGAAAATAAAATGGCAACAACAGGGCTTGGGAGCAGTGGTTGCACTCGCGTTAACCGAATACCCCCCGTCAGCGCGAGTGAGTGATAAATTGTGCACTCGACGGATAATAATGGATTATGACGGAAATGTTACGATCCTGTCCGTCAAAATGACTGACAACGAAAAAGTCTAAAGCCACCACAGCTTGGGAGAAAGAAACGATGTGATATTTGGGCCCATTTTCGCTACAATGAGGCGGAGAAAAAAAGCGAATGCATTGTGGCCAAAACACAGCTGGTAAAAACACCACACACCTGAGCAGATACTCTGCAAAGCTTCTTCATCATTCAACCTGAGTTTTTCATCAAATAAGGATAAGATATAATCCTATTTATTTATATATACTAAAATGACA